>NC_137695.1:122298007-122478007 GCF_964034855.1 Anser brachyrhynchus
CTTTAATACTATATACTAGATATGTATATTTTTCTAGGATACATTTTAAATCTCTGAAAGTGCTGGGAGAAAGGATATTTTGGGTTTTGGTTGCTACTTCTAAATATCACTCAGTGCTAATTTCAGATTATGGGATAGTTTCTTTGGCATTTATGTAATGTAAGCACGAGAGTGAAAAGAATATTGTATAAAACAAAGAAACCTACTGGTACAGTTTATCAGTGTTTTATAAACTGAAGATCCTCTGGACTTTATAAAAATGTTATGACTTATCTTGTGTATTTCTGAAAGTGATTTTCAGTTCATAAGTATAACTTTGAATATTGATTTATATTGTTTTATATTTTTAATACCTGTAGTTATTTATTTTTCTCATTTGGTTGCTTTCGTCTTCTATGTATGGATGTCTAAGCATAGTTTTTAAAATATTCTCAATGTTGATTTGATTTAAAAGTTTACATGGCTTCAAGAAGAGAATGAAGGAATTTAAGGTTAAAAAATTATATTGAGTTCTGAAAGCCCTAAGTTTAAAAATTTTAAAGTGTGTTAGCGAATCTATCATTGCCTAGATTGGAAACAGGATGTGGGACTAAAAGCAGTTTTGATCTGACCTACTCTGTCCAGTCCCATGTATATTTAGACTGCATTCTCCCTTACCCAATTAGTTTTATAGACTACAGAAACATTGTTCCTTTTCTTACCAGGTCAAAATTGACAAGATGTGAAGTAAGAAAAGACTTTAAGAAAATGAGTTGGGATATACGAGGAGAGAATGGGTGTAGAAGTATTTGTATACATAAAAGTACATAGAAATATTTGTAATACACATAGCTAGTCAGAAAGGAATTTTTCTAAAGATATACTATATCGGCAGTCCAAAGAGAAGAAAGGAAAAGGAAGGACTGTGGAAGTAAAGAAGCATAACAAATAAGTAGTACTAAAACCAAAGATTGCCCTCAGCCTCTTCCATTCTCTACAAATCTCTTAGGGATCTTCAGACTCTTTAAATTCCACTTTAGTTGTCTGTATTGCACGTAGGTGGGAAAAGAAGAATATCTGTAAAGTGGGAAATGTGTACTTTACTGTGGCCATACCCTTCTTCTTTTTTTAAGATTAAGATAGTGCATGCTATGCTACACTGAAAGTAGCCATTCAAATTGAAAAGTATGTTAAAATTAACAGAATGTTGTTAATTTGATGCAATGTACTAAAAAAAAAAATACAGCTGTGTACTGAGTCAATAACTGTTATCTCCTCACAAGTCATTTCTTTCCTTATATATTATAACTAGCTTATTTAGGCACTGAGCAAACAAATGGTTAGTATGCAACTCCCATAGATCCGAACCACTTTAAGAAAAGTTTTCCTCTTACTGTTGTAAAAGGCTCTCCCTCCCTGCAGAGCTAATGCCTGTTGCAGCAGAAACTGCTTTGTTATGAGAGCTCAGGATGACAGTGGAGGACGGAGACAAGGAGGATGGGAGCCTTTTCTCAGTGTGTATATACATATATAGTGCACAGATATAGAGATATAGCAAGCATAGAATTCCTTAACTGGTTTAGGACCTTACACCAGTGACTACTACACCTGCTTGCTGCATCATCCTGTCATGGGATGCAGTGCAGCCTTCACTGAAGCTGGTGCCCCCCCAGAATGAGTCCTTGACTACCAGCTCCAACTGATGGCCTTAATTTGAGTTATAAAAATAAAGAAGCAGTAGTCAAATTTATATGATGCTCCTATTGCTGAGTTCACTCTATTTTATTTATTTTACTTTTTTATTTTATTTTATTATTTTATTTTTATTTTATTTTATTTTATTTTATTTTATTTTATTTTATTTTATTTATTTTATTTTATTTTATTTTTTTTTATCACATTTGGGCAGGAAGCCCAGGGGGTGAGAGAAAACATAGTGAGAGAAACCTTAGGTACAGAAGAAGTCAAAGGGATTAGTGCAAGGCTACATGACTAGCAAGGCCACTAGTGGCCTATGACGTGAATATAATTTAGAAAGAAAACAGTTAAACATTGTCTGTTGTTGAGAGAATGTTATATACAGATATGCAAGACCATGCAGAAGCTAGAGATTGTGAGGCACTGGCACATTTAGGTGCCAAGCAATAGGCCATGGACCTGGCATGTCACCAGCTGGGGAGAGTATCCTGCTCCCCTGGGTATCAGTTGTACTAGTCTAAATGGAATGAAGGTGCAGAAGCTCTGGTTCATGTAGACATTTAGTATATGTTGTAGAATAAAAATTGCTATCCACCTGTCATATTTGTCCTGATAAATAAATACACTCCAGATTATTTATCCGTGGGTGTTGTGGGTCTATTCTTGAAGCCATCCCACCCCACTGAATTTCCTGGTGACTCTCCAAAATCAAATAAATCACTGCCCAGGTGCTCTCTTGTTCAGTGAGGATATGCAATCTTGCTGGATGTTCCTTCTCACATATTCTCTCTCTTTCTATTTCTGCTTATCTTTTCAAAATGTTAGTGGTTTACTACCTATATATGCCTTAATTCTCTTTGCCTCCACATATGGTGGTGTACAGTGATGTATGTTTTTTATAACCAGTATATATAAATTTGGAAGGATGAAGAACTTATCCTAGTTTTAGATCAAAACTTTATATCAATCAACAGTGTTATATCAACAAGCTAGTTGCATATGCTGAAATTCTATATATCAAAAATATATATATATATATCTGCAATTCTCAGAAAAGCAAAGAAAAATATTTACAGTTTATGCTGCAGATGGGTGAGCAATGAGGAAGCCCTTTTGTTTCAGAGATTTGCTGAGACATTTCTTGAAGCAGTTAAGATCACTACAGCTTATGTACTTTACGCTGGAAAAATAAAAGAAACAGAACCAAGGAAGGAAAGAACCTGTGATCAGCTACAAATATTATTGCTTGTCTTTCTGGAAAAAAAAAATAATAAAAAGTCTGGCCTTTTTTTAATTTGATTTTTATTTTTGCTAAGCTGTGAATGATGATATAAAAATTCCTCCTGGGCACATTGAGCAGAAATCATTATGCATTATGTTAAAGGAAGATATTGCATTAAAAGAAAAGAAAAAATTCATTTTAAATTGCCAAACAAGTTTCATCACCCAGAGACAATTTACACATTTAAACATTTTTAAATGTAATGCTCATTTCTAATCTTAAACTCAATTACTAGATTTTCCTCTGGCTCAGATCAAGGCTGAAAACACACTTTCTTCAAAGTGTGTTTGAAGTTCCCTGAAAAGTTGACTCCACTGACTTTTTCTGTTCAGATTTTATAGTAATTATCATAAGATATCTGAAGTTGTTTCTAGTTGTAACATATCTATTTTCTGACAAAACCAGATGTTTAGCATCTCAATTATTTTCCTTAATGTTGGTTGGTTGTTCATATTTTCTCTTCATTGTTCCCCAACTTTCTAAAGATTTTAAGTTCAAAGTAAAAAGTTTCTTCCCCAAAAATGTGCAAAATATCTAATCTTTCATTTATCAGATAATGCAGAAAAAAAAAGGTCTCAGAAAATGACTCTAATTACGAGCTTTTTGGAGTGCAGTAGGGACAGTCTCTGAATGTATGTACAATAAGCTTGTGTGTAGTTAAGAGCTAGTCAAGATTTATAAGCTTGAAAGTCTAGTGCAGTCTGTTTAAATGAGGACATTGTGCCAAAAATGAAGTTGAAAAGAAAACTACCCCTGTTTGCTCAAGGCTATAACACGAATGTTCACCAGGCAGGAAAACATTTTTCAGTTTGCTTTCACTACTGTATATGTAAAATCAATTAGTTTCAGAAAAGTATGTTTCTTAGTTGCCATTTCTGAGATTTCATTGGACAGTGATATATTAATACAGATTTTCTGAAGATGAAAAAATATGGCGTAACTATGAAATATCAATTATTCTAGAACATTGCCTATTATATTTCTGGTTATTTTCCACATTTCTTGTCCATAATTGTGAGGAAAACAGCATGCTACAAAAAATGTCTGGTCTTTAAACTATATTAAACCAAAATAGTTTAATTTTTGTCAATATATTGACCCAGTTTTGGCCAGAAAATACAATGACATCTTCTGACAAAAGGCTACACATGGTTGTTGATACCAAGTGTAAATTAAACCATGCCAAATGGACAAGCAGAGCTGGCCTACACAAAGGTTCAAGGCTTACTTCAATGTCATGTTTTCTGGCACAGAACATAACTGACATGACCAGCAGGATGTATAGGATATATAATCAACAGGGAAATTCCTCTTTCTAAGGTGGAGTTCCATTTTCTAAGCAGATTAGAGAAAGTGAATTTATAATAATGACACATAACAGCAGACCATAACAGCAACATCAGCTTCACTTTATTGACAGATGTTGCTTCAAATTATTCTTTGAAGAGTGAGCTCTTTCCAAAGCAGCAAACATTTGAAAAAATGCATATGAAGAAGCCACAGTACAATTTTGGGAGTTAAACATTTTTCTGTATTCTCCCTGTCTCAATGAAACATACGCAAGGAAGTGTATGGCCACTAGAAGAGAGGTTGGGCAACATGAAAGGACTGCAGAGATGCTGTTTGCCATTGTAGGAAGAAAATTCATGTGGCAAAGGCACAATTAGAGTTTAAGCTGGACAGTACCATGGGGAATGACATTTTATTTTTTTCTAAATATGTTAACAGCAAAAGGAGGATCAGAGATAACACCGGTTCACTACTTGATGAGGATGGTCGCCTCACAAATAGGGATATAGACAAAGTAGAGACATTTAATGCCTTCTTCACCTCTGTTTTCTCAACACCAGTGATGGTGAGCTGGTGGACCATGACTGCTGTAATGATAAACTCCCAGGCAACACCAAACTTGTGTGGGATTAGCTGCTCCAACTGAATGCATGCAGGTCTACTGGGCCCAATGGGTTTCATCTCAGGCTACTCAGAGAGACAGCTGATGTCATCGCAATAACTCTCTGAAATATTTTTCAACAGTCTTGGCAATCTGGAGAGGTCCCAGTTGACGCAAAGCTGGCAAATGTCATTCCAATTTCCAAGAAGGGCAAGAAGACGACCCTGGCCTGTCAGTCTCACTTCAGTGCCTGGTAAAATTATGGAGAAGATTATTCTGGATGTTATTGAAAAACACATGAAAGATAAGGCAGTCATTGGTCACAGACAACATGGGTTCAAAAAGAGAAAGTCATTCTTAATGAACTTAATTCCCTCTTATGACAAGGTCACCCACCTAGCTGACCAAGAGAAGCTAGTTGTTGTAATATTTTTGGATTTCAACAAAACTTTCAATATTGTTTCTCACAGTATTCTTCTGGACAAAATTTCCAGCACACAGCTAGATAAATAAATAATATTATTGGTGAACAATTGGCTGATGGGTTGGGCTCAAAGGGTTCTAGTAAATGGGGTTACACCAAGCTGGCAGCCAGTCTCTAATGGGGTTCTGTAGACCTCCATTTAGAGCCAGTTCTCTTTAATGTTTTCATAAATTACTTGGATGCAGGACTTGAAGGTAACTAAGTTTGCAGATGACACTTGGGAGGAACTGTTGAATGTGTTGAGGGCAGAGAGGTATTGCATAGAGATCTTGATGAATTAGAGGGCTGGGCCATCATCAATAATATGAAGTTTAACAAGAGCAAGTGCCACGTTCTGCACCTTGCGAAGGGCAACCCTGGATATATGTACAAACTGGGGAAAGAGAGGCAGCCCTGGGAAAAGGAATCTGGAGCTTTTGGTCAATGGCAATTTGAATACGAGTCAACAGTATGCCAACCGTATCCTGGGGTGCATCAAGCACGGCATTGCTAGCCGGTCAAGGGAAGAGATTGTTATGCTCTACTCTGTGCTGATGCGGCCCCACCTGGAGTAGCCTGTGCAGTCTTGGGCACCACAGTATAAAAAGGACACAAAACCATCCTTTGAGTGCCCGAAGGAGGGTAACAAAGATGGTGAAAGGTCTGGAAGGCAAGATGTATGGGGAATGTCTGAGGTAACTTGGGTTGTTCAGCCTAGAGGAGACTGAGGGGAGGCCAAATGGTAGCCTACAGCTTCCTCACGAGGGGAGTGGAGGGGCAGGCACAGATCTCTTTGGTGACCAGGGATAGAACATGAAGGAGTGGCATGAACTGCATCAGAGGAGGTTCAGGCTGGATGTTAGGAAAAGGTTCTTTACCAAGAGGGTGGTTAAGCACTAGAAAAGGTTCCCCAGGCAACTAGTCACATCACCAAGCCTGTCAGAATTCAAGCAACATTTGGACAATGTTCTCAGCCATGTGGTTTGATTGTTGGATGGTCCTGTGTGGAGCCAGGTGTTAGACTCAATGATTCTTGTGCATCCCTTCAACTTGGGATATTCCATGATTTTATGATTCTGTGATTCTAAGATTCAATGTGTTAACCCTCCTGAAGTATGCTTAAGGTATGACTGCACTCTTGCTTAACTCTCAGCATTGCCCACTGTTAATACTTTGTGGGTAGGTACTGAATTTGTTTGTGTGCTCTTCTAGGAAAAGCATTTAAAATCTATTCTGGATTTTGCACTGTGAAGGAAGGAAAAGTAGATGTACAACAGTCTTGTGTTGCGTTTCTCACAGTTTCTTGTTATACATTCACTCTTCAAATACCAGAAATTTATGGTTTGCTTCAGTGTTCCTCATCATATAACTTTACACATGTGTTGTGGTGTTGCAACAGCATGGAAAATGCCCACCACCAAATATGTTGCTGTCTGGAAGGTGAGACACCACCCTCCAGTGTCATAACATTAACAGATGCTCTGCTTAAACTCAAATGATTTACAACAGACCTGTAGTGGCCTGGGGTAAGCAGCAAGCAGAAGACAGATTCAGACTGCAAACACTTTGAAATAACTTCTCATATCTTAATTTTCCAATGCAGGAAATTCAAGAAAAGCTTCCCTTGCACATCCATGTATGTCCACTGGCAGATCCATGAATGTCAACCTGCTGTCAAGGAAATTCTGGAACCTCTAATAGCCAGTTCTGTTCTCACAGTCAGTGTGATTATATGTAGGAAGCACTGAATTTTACAGCATGTGCTTATTCATCTTTGTTTCAGGTAGTTTTGTGTAGCATAAATAAATATACTCACCCGTTCTACATGACCTAATTCTTCTAGGTCAGTACTGTACTGTGTTTATTTGCACTTCACTGAGCACACTGGAGTCCTCAGTCCTCTCTGGGTTTGTTAGACAATAATAACTATCATTATCTTTATCATCTATCACCATAAAGAATATATGAAATTCGTCGTTCTAACTAAGAATATAAAAACTTCGGGCAAATCAAACAAACAAACAAACAAACAAAAACACTACTGTGCAGCAAGGAGGCTTTTGATGATGTTGGATATAAATATTCTTCTCCAAAGTTCTCTGTCCCTTCATTCAAAAGCCCTCCACTGGAAAGAGTCAACAATGCTGGCTACATTAATAATATCCAATGGGAGAACAAGCATCACTAAAAGCTCAAGGTGAAAACCAACCTCAGAGGTCCTTTCTATGGTGCTTTATTTTCTACTTTATTTTACCTCTAGCAAAACACTTTCTTTTTGGATGAAATAGAAGTCTTAACAAAAATACTAGGTATAGAGACAGTTTCTTTCCCATTTTGCATGAAGCTAGCAATGAGGCAGAATTACAGGTGGTTTCATAAAAGGCTTATGTTAGAGGTACTTGAAAAGAATTTGATACATGAAGTAGGTACAAAGCAAAGAGTTGTCAGAGTCACAGACTTTTTGATCTCTGACTCTCCTGTGGGTATTATAATTTGGATTTATTTTGGCACTGTCAAACATCTATGGAAATTCTGAGCTTCATATTATAAACACCAAAGTAGTCAGAATTCTTGTTTTATTACAACTTTTTAAAAAAATGTTTATAGGGAAAGAATGGAAAGTTTATTAAAAATCTCCTCTTGATGCAATCGCTGGCACGTTGGAAAGTAAATGAATGAATGATTAGTAAAAGTACTGTTCAAGAGTAATGGAAACATACTCTATGCAATAATATTTATACTTAACATTATACTGCCTGTCACTTGTATAGAAATGTCTGTGGTAAAGAGTTCCTTCAGAATGAACTTCATTCCTTTGTCAAGACAGAGAAAATGTAGGCATGGCCCAAGCTTAAGGGTCCCTGGTGAGTAACTGATTTAAGTAAGCCTTCATGTGTTATATAAATTTTTGGATTAAATCTGCTCCTAAGCACCTGAACATTTAGATGTTCAAGGAAGTTACTTAAGTTCCCTGTGGGAAAGGCAAGCTGGGAGCATTTTCTTGTTCCCAAGTATGTATATATGCATGTGATTGTGGGCTTTGACAGTATTTTGATATCATGTTGAAATGAATAGGTGCACAGCGTAACTCCCACCTCCCTGTCCTCACACCACAATATTCAACAAGTCCTGAAGGTGCTGTCTATTACTTTTCTCAATTCCCATTTGAGCTTGCTGACACATTCTGCTTCCACAACATAGTGCTGGAATAGTACCTTCCACACCTTCTGTGTTAGAATGCTCTTTTATAAACACTTTTAAATAGATCTTCAGCTGGTTTAATCTTGTTCTCTTGTTCTCCTATTGCAGGACTTCAAGAACAACAATTCCACATTATTATCCACTGCTTTTAAGATTTTGTGAACCTCATTCATTTTGTCAACCTATCCCTGCACTACCATTTTGTCTTGAAACTGGAGAGCCTTGGCCTCTGCTCACAACATGAGCTCCTTTGCCCTCTAGGACATTCTAATTGCCACATTCCATACCTTCCTAAACTCTGCTTCCTTCCCGAGATGCAAGAACCAGAAGTATACATTGAACTCAAGATATGAGTTCATCATATTTTCATACAGCAGCAAAAAAGATGTTATCTCTTCTCAAGATCCTTCTAGATGATGGTAAACACTTTGTTGACTCCTACCCATTAAATCAATGATTTCAAGAACCTGTCAGGGACGACTATAAGATCTCTTTCCCAAGTTGCAGTTCTGAGTTCAGCACTGCAGTAGGAATGTTTTAGATTATTTTCTTTAAGTGTTTTATCCACACTGAAGCTCATCTGCCACATTTTTGCTCAGTCACTCAGTTTTATGGTGTCCTTCTGGAATTGCTTATCGTTGTCACATCTGAGTTCCCAGAAGAACTTAGTTTTGTCTGGAAACTTTGAGATTTCACATTCATAGGCTCTTTTCTTCAGGTGTCTTGGGAAAAATGATGTCAGGTAAAAACTGTGCTGGCATTGATCCATGGGGAACCCCACTTGACTCTTCTACATCCTAGAAAGTGGCAGTAAGCCCAGCCTTTTGCTTCCTGTCCTTAACCAACCTTCCATCTCAAGTAGAAATTTTTTCTTGTCTCTTGCAATCTTGATTCTTAAATAACCTTTGAAGTGTAATCTTTTTCATGTGCATACTGACATCCTTGTGGATCTCCAGCAGGTTAGGGAGACAGTATTTGCCCTCAAAGAAACCACACAGATTCTTTCCCAGCTGGGGCCAGCCTGCTCTGTTCTTTGATACAGCCTCCACGATTTTCTGTGCAATGGCTACCATGCCAGTTTGTAGTTCCCAGGATCCTCTCTTGGGCCCTCCTTCTATAAGGGACTTATGCTGGCACTCCACCTGCCACATGGGTGTTTGTAACCCTATGTCACATGGGTGACATATGGGTCACTATGTCGGGGGTGTCACTTCTGAAGTTTCATATGAATTTCATACTTGGGTGAATCCTACGCAGACAAGGTGACTTGCAGACTTCCAGCCTACCCATTCAGTTTAGTACTTTGTGTTATAGGTATTTCAAATGGATTTAGCTCCTCTGACATCTACTGCAAAGAGTACTTCAGATGTGAGACTGTTCCCAGTATCTTCATCAAGGAATTCACTGAGCTTTTCTGGTGTGGTTTTTTGTTTTGTTTTGTTTTGTTTTGTTTTTCACCCATGAGTTGTTTTACACACTTGTCACAGATATTCCCACCAATTCTCCAGACACTGAAGTGCTGAAAGAACTTATTTTTATCATCTAGAATATTTTTTGCAAGGTATATTTCAAATTATTTTTAGACCTCTTATTCTCTTCTTATGACCTATCATTTTCTTATAGAGTTCTCCTCATTTTGCCAAAGATTTCATTTTTTAAATGCTAAGATTTTTCCCTGTGATAAGCTCGTAAGATTTCCCGTTGATCCCATTATCCCCTTGCAGGTTTTTTGGTCGGCTTTTCCTTCCTTTTTCACACATTCTACCCTTCTTCCACTAGTGTTTTAGGCAGACTCTAGTCTGGAATGCTCCCTTTTGGATTTTGGCTTTTTGTTTTTTATTGTCTCCTCCTTTTTTTTTTTTTTATCCTTCTTTCTTTAAATTTCATAGCCACATGCTGTACTTACTTATATTTCTCTATCCCCTGCAATGTTAAAGCTAATTGTACTGTCATTTCTATTACAAGAAGGCTCTCCCACTAGTACTTTCTGAGCTATGTTGTGTGCAATACCGACAACCAAATTCGGAACAATGCCTTTTCTTGGATTCTGAGACTAATATTTCTTGGAATTAGCCACTTCCTATATTCAAAAATGTTATTTCTGCACCTCATCCTAATGAAGCTTTGATCCAATCAATATTTAGGTAATTGAAATTTTCCACAATTAATGCCTAATCTGATACTGGTCATAATATCCCTTAATATATTAAGTATAGACCACAGGGCAAACTGTTATTCACATTTACATACACAAAAAAAGTGACTTCCACACTTACAGACAGGTAGAAATGTAAATACTTTCCTGTACTAAGGCCAAAGAGGACTACAGTAAGGACAGCTGTTGTGGTTTAACCCAGCCAGCAGATAAGCACCACACAGCAATTCACTCACCCTTATACACAACAGCCTATCACATGCTTAAAGATTTTAACCCAAGAAATAATTTTCTTTTTTTTGAAGGTATTTCTGTATTTGAACTATGTTTTGGTAGTAGATCATGTTTTCTGGTGTGATTAATTATGCATTTTCAGTGGAGGACAAAGGCTTGCACGTTTGAAATTGCCAAACTACTTTGTCATATTTTTTTCTTCTGTAGCATACTGAAACAATTCATTATTTATAGCTCTGAGATGACACGCTTTCAGAATATTTTTGAAACTGAATTCTCCATCTCTTTTGTGTTATAGTAAGCCTTTTGTTGTAAGGGTTGTAAACAGGATTTATTCTCTTTCACTATTAGAGCTCAAATTCTAGCTTTACCCTCTTGTATTTTCTAATTACATGAAGAGGATGGCTTTTTATAAAAGTATTTTATTTAGGATTAAAGTTCTTTGTGTAGCATCAGTGGGCAAGTTATATTGTTTCTGACATCAGGCAGCAACAAATTAGCTTCCAATTTGCTCTCATTCTTGTCAACATAAGATTTACTTAGTCAACATCTCTAAAATCAGAACAAAAATAAGTCTCTGTGAGCTTGAGTAATTTAATACCTGAAACACAGGACTGGGCTTTTAGTGGCTTTTTACATCCTGCAGCTGTTGTTTACATATTCAGGATGTACAAGAGTCCACTAGAGGAGACAAAGAGATGACTGCAACTCTAGGCTTTGTGTTGTTGGATGTAACCATTTCTATCACCATCTCTTCAGATCTTCTGGATGCTACAGCTAGATTTAATTTCACCCTAAGTAAAAAGGCAAAAGGTGAGGATTTTGATTTGTTTCAGGTGAAGTACATGGAACTTAGTCTGACATATTCCATAGATAATATGGGCTTTGTAAGCTGGTAGGGTGTGGAATAAGAAGAAATTTCTATCCCATGATTTGAAGGAGCTTATCTATCTGCATCCCATTTGCTTCTTGAGGAACTCATTGACTTCTCTGTATCTTTTTAAATGTCCATGTGGTGGCAGTCTCAAAGTATATTTCATCTCTACTTGCCAGGAAGTTTTCAATTCTTTTTCTAATAAGGATTTGATTCCTTATCAATTTAGGAATGGACAAAATAGACCTCTGAGAAAAGAAATTACTCTTGGAGAAGATGAGAAAACTTCAACATGCATGACTTCATAGCTGTTGGTCAATAGGATAGACAAAGAACACCCTATCCCTGTGGCAGAGGACAGACGCATGGCATTGCAGAAAACACCTTCTTGGGGAGTAGGAGCTGGCAAAATCTAAATGCATGCCAGGAGGTATGTTAACATCCAAATGCATAGGAAACCTGTAAGACTAGTTGAAAAAGTGTGCACATCTTCACTGGGACTGAACAGCCATCTCCATGTTTGATAAGTGGATGTTGATCTTACTGTTTGTTAGTATACCGAAGAGGAAAATCCCAGCAAAGTACATGAATTCCCAGTAGAGTTCTAAGAGACAGGATCCACTTGTTTTGTCCTTCACATCCTTAATGCATGCTTGCTATTTGAGTGATTGTCGTGATTATGGTATGATGACTGGGATGATTCAAATTTCCAGGCTTTCTGTGAAGTTCTGAGAAGAACATAGGTGTAAAGGCATTTTCTCAAACATTGGGCAGATTTTATAGTTTTGGAATTCAATTTGCTGCTTATTTTTCAGAGTCCTGTAGAGCAGTGAAACCCCTCTGTAGCTATGTTATTGTTTTTTGTTTGTTTGTTTTGTTTTGTTGTTGTTGTTTGTTTGTTGGTTTGTGGTTTGCTTTTTTTTTTTTTTTTCCTAAAAAATGTGTAGTTTGAACTGGGACATAGGATAGGTGATAAAGAAAATATCAGTTGTTAAATTTGAGAATTATTGTGTAATTATTTTCTAGTTATCGATACAAGATAATGTATATTTCAGGACAGTTTTGGGGGCCTACAATGCTAGATGTATGCTTCTTATAATAGAAATAACCAAACAATTTAAATAAATTTTAGGAGGTGAAATCTTTTCTGTATTTTTTCCCTGTATCTGAAAGACCGTTTTCACCTCATTCAAGCAGATGTAGATAAATCACGTGTCTGTTCACTCAGCTCTATTTGACCAGTAAGAGCTTTAAGTGATTTTCTGGAGCACTCAAAATGTTCTAGTGGAGACTGGAAACTGAGAAAAACCAATCCCACTTCCTAAGGTAAGTGGAAAAATAACCATAGAAACAAAACAAACAAATATAAAACCCTATGAATAGTATTACTACACAGGGAAGAATCTTGATGAAGTGTGAAGTATGATACAAGGCAGCTTGCTTGGGGTTTTACTGGTATGATTGGTATGCCTCTTAGTTTATTAGCCAGGAGTAAAAATAAAAAAAAACTCTGAGGTGAACTACAGGGAATTCAAGCCACACTTTAAATATAGTCACCGAAATAAGGATTTAATTTAAACGTGTTAAAAGTAACTAGGATTTAGAAAAAAAGAAAAAAAAAGTTTTGAGAATCTCTCTAATGAAATTTATCACCTATTTAATGTACATAAGGCATATAGTGAACATTTATTGAAACTTAGTGGATATGTTATTTGACAAATAATATTTTGTATAACTAAAACTGTCATCATATGTTTAATTACATGGTAAATCCATATTACTATAAGTGACAAGGGAAAAATTTCCAGCAAATTATTCAGCGAAGTTAGAGAAAATTAAAACCATCACAATAGCATACTCATGCATGCAGATAAATACACATATGTGCACATGGCCAAAATTTACAATAGTGACTAATGATTTTGTGTATCTCAGTTTTTGGAAGACTGAAAATTGATCTCATTTCACAGGATAAATATTTAATTTATTCAAAGCCTCTTTCAGACACCTTAGAATAGGCATCCTGAAATGTGTATGGTCAACATAGTTTACCATTTGTTCTTTAGTTCTGATAATAATTGACTTGTTTTGCTGAAGTCTCTATTCAAAATCAAGCCAAGAATTGGAGAAATATGCAGTGGAATATTTTAAGAAAAAATAATAAGGAAAGTAAATTATATATCCTTCCTGAAGAGAATTTGGTACTTGAAAAGTGCTGGATAAATGTCCCCAAATACCAAATCATCAGTAATTAAAAAAGATTAAGGACATGTATTGCTATTTCACATTTTACTCTCTTTTGCAGACTCAGCCTTGACCATTACTATCTGCAGCTCTGCATATTTAATCATCTTCTGACTTTCTTCTGCAATTCAGCAAAAGCATCACATTTAAAATAGAATCTGACCTACTGGGAATCAGACCAGAAACTCTTCAAAGACAAAGTGAAAAAAAAAAAAAAAACATGAAACCACTACCATCATCTCTGATAAATATTTTTAAAATATTTTTAATTTAAGTTGCCAAAGCATAAAATTCCTGATTATGAAAATTCTCAATAATTTCAGTTTGATTTTTTTTGAATTTAAAGTAAACTAAAATAATAATAATAATAAAGCTATTTTTGTCTCTATCTGTCAGAATCAATATTAGATACAGAGTCACACTAAGCATGCTTTAATGGAAAAATACTAAAATGACACACTCTAATTGTGCACTACTAGTAAATTTGACCAGGGTTTTGTTGTTGTCATAGCCCTGCCTCTCCAAAGGAATTCAGGAAATACCCCCCTGCCCCCTCCTCCAGACTGCTGTAAAAACAGCACGTTGTGCTTGGCAGCCTGGAGGGGAGATGAGGGATGCTTTCTGCTGAATGAACCTTGGCAAAAACTAGCTGATTCACCCTGTCTCTGAAAACCATGTCTAGTTTTTAATGTCCTATGGAGGTCTATGTTCCTACAGAAATCAGTATGCTGCCTCTGTAGTCTTGGTTATGAATTCCATTGAAGATAGGTGCCAAAATACTTGTATTTTTATATACTTACCCCCAGTTGGTTTAGGTAAATTGCAATCTAGTCTAATATTTAAATTTTTAGTCCTTTCTGGATCTTAACCTTTTGGCAGCATTGAAGAAAGATGAGCAAGAGATCACAGTAGAGCAACAGATTATTAAGTGTAACAACAGTTCAGGATTGTCATGTAATCCACAGAAGTCCAGTGAAGGTTACTCAAGAGAATTCACAGGCATTATGGAAAACACAACATCTGTCTCAGTGCCCTTTAGGGAAAAAGAAGCTCCTGTAGATATTGCAGCAATATTTAGAGAAATAAAATGGACCTGTACAGTCATTCTTCACAGCATGGGAGAGACTTAAATGAAAGGGAGATGCAATGGATGCTAAATTGGATAAATTAACCAAACGTGCGCATGCAACAGAGGAAGGAATAAGCAACACTGAAGAAAGGGAAGCTGAAAAAAAGATCTATGAACGGAGAAAGAGTGTTGATTTTTTATGTTGAACAAAGCAGGGAAATAACAAAACAGAAACCATTGTACTCCTGCTGGAATAAAAGGTATAGAGCTGGACAGTATGATGCTTATTGTTCAAAACTTGTTCAATTAGTTTTTGAACACAACAGAAAAGCCCCAATCTGAGCTCCTCTGAACCTGACAGAAATGTTGAGATTCTGAGATAAAGATTGTGTATTAGTCTGATCAAGTAATGTTGGCATGGGGCAAGAATTACAAAAGTCTGGAAATCAAGATAAGCAAGTGCTGTATCCAAAGCCGAGTACTAAAATCTTACAAAAACAGAAATAGAACTTGGTCAGAGGCTTATTGGTAAGAAAGAGAATGGAGCTTGAAGTGAGGTAATAAACTATCTGAACACAAGAGAACCTCTCCTGATTCTTCTCAAGATTTATGAAATTCCAGTGCAACAGGTTCTTTCATTTATTGTTAGGGGGGTTAGTATGTGTTAGCTTACAGAGCAATGGCTTGTGGTAGTCTGCAGTCTAATTGGACACCCAGTCTTGGACCAGTAAGGACAATCTTTCAGATCCAGTTGCATGCTCAGTACAACCCATCTGAATATAATGCCCTCAATGCCTATATCAGTCAGTGTCCACTTTGATATACTGCAGCATAACTATAGGTGGCTCTGCGCAATCTAAAGACTTAATCATCCCTTAGCTTATGTCCTTGTCCTTATATTACTTTGTTCTAACAAAGTAGTTCTAACTTCGTTAGAATACTTTACTAGAACATAACATTCAAAATAAATTGAATTCCCAAATTCTCTGCAGCTATGGTTGGATTCAAGATGTGATTTACCAAATAGAATGAAATTTTTTTTGTGAGTTTCCCACTTCAAAGGTGAGTTTGACACAGATTCACTGTATAGTTCAATAGTTTTCTAGCCTGCTATTGCTCATATCAGGCTGGAAAGGATAACATTGTAGTTCCAGGGGGCTATCTTTGGCAAAGTGAACCACCTCCCCCCACTTGTCATTCTTGTTGCGAGTGTACCAAAGGAGACTAATGGCATTCAATCCCTAAAGCTAATGTCTTATTTAAAGAACAACTACCAAGCTAAAGCAAGGTAACTTGCTGAATAGGGGAGGCCTTAGAAACACTGGACGAGAGGGATTAAACAAGATGCTTGGAAACAAGTCAGCTTCCTAATCACTGTGTCTTTGCAATGTTTATGCCTTTTTTCATATGGAGTTGCAAGCCCAAACCTCAATATCTTATCAGTTCAAGGAAAATTCCACTCTCCCTGCAGCCCTTCCATATGGCTTCTCAGGAAATTCTCTTTTCTGACACTTCAAAGAATTAATTTGGGACTTCCCTTGCTGAACAGACTACTTTTTCAGAGTCTCCAATTTTCTTTCTATCACTATCTGCTCTACTCAACACACCAGAAAGTTTTCCAGAACCAGTTGTACTGCACTACTGTTGGAATAATATTTCTGTTTCATGCCTTCCAGGAGGAAAGAATATTTCATGAAGTGTAGTAGCTAAGACAAAGGTAAGTATAAAGCTTTCCTGATCCCCTACATGACCTTTTTAACAGAATATAACATAAACCAATAGATGGGTAGAGACAGCTCTATCCATCTGTAATAATATACAATGTGCAAATAATTTAATTATAACATAATGGCCTGACACATTTTTGAAATTTCTGTGTCTCAGGAATCTGGATCACCTAAAGTGAAATGGTAGACTTTCTCCTTGTTGGAAAGTTCTTCTGTGCAGACATGCATGTTTTTTTCTTTTTCCATCTTGAGTAACTGTAGTGCTGGGACTACAGATCTGTTTCTTACACATCTCATGCTTTTTGTCTGTTTTTCATGACTATGTGTACTGAGCCATTTGTTGTCAGTTTGACTTCATTCAATTTCTGGCTTTCGTTGACATTATCCTGTTCGCTTTAGTCCACCATAGCTACCTTCATGTTGGTCATTCTCTTGGGAAACTGAGACTGCTGTTGTTCCACTAGACATGCCTCTGTCTTTTGCTCAGCCACCCTCATAAGAAGTGAGAACTGTCTGCCCCCTGTGTGAACCTCCCTTTCAGACAAGTCTTTTTGAAATCTTTAGAGTTGCACATTGATGCCAGAAATCTGAACGTTGCAATACAAATATTTGCTTCAAGACCTGTGTTGTACTCACACCTGCAAAAGTTGACAAAAGTTATGACCAGCTCAGTATAGTTCTACTGTAGTTATGTGTTATGAAAACCAGGTCATTTAAAAATTTGTTAAAAACGTACGTAAAACTGTTGACTTTAATTTTGTGTGCCCCAAATTCCCCATCTATAAACTGCTTGTTGCATAACTTCTCTCTTCTGAACAGGGCTTTTGTGCAGATAAATGAATTAATATTTGTGAGTTATTTCAGCAGTACAGGAAGGATTGCTATGGTAGTGCTCCCAAGGGAAAAGATAATTATTTCTTCAGTGCTTGGTTTGTTCAGTAGATATTTAGCCTAGGGCTATGCCATGAAAAATGAGAAACAAACAGACAAATAAACAGAAACCAAATGCCTACTCATTAAAAGAGCACTGTCCAGCCTATGCACCGAAGGGGGCAAGGGTCTTGTTGGAAGTTCAGATAGTGGTTGGTCATGGAATGAAATATGGGATATGTTAATAAAGACAAATAATAACACCAGGAACTGAACTGAGGCTATCCAGGCCACAGTAACTGTGGCATTTCCTAATGGAAAACGTTGTGACTTAAAACCTAGGCAAAGTTTTTTTAACATAGATTTTGTGTAAAGGATCAAAAATGGATAAATGGCATGAAGAGGTCTGGTATTACTCAAGCAGAGTTGATCTGTTAATAACCCATGATGACACTAATAAAAAAACATCCCATGGTAGGCCATAAAAACAATGTTAAACTAACTTTTTTTAATACTGTAATTGAAGCTAATACCTCTTGAACAAATTGATTCAAGCTGTATTGCCATTGTGACAGTGACTTGCTTGCTCCTGTTCTACTATCCAACTGTTTATGAGTTAATCAAATTTTTATAATCAAATTATACATATTATGGTATTTCAGTTGTTATTATGTGTAGTAATTGTTGACATTTATCAACTTGTAAACAGTAGATGTTGCATTGCATTTTGAAACCAAAAAAATATATATGATCAATGAATTAAATCCTTCCTAAGCTCCATAAAATTTAAGGGAAGAACTAATGATTTTTATTAACTATTTGCTCAGAAATAGTCATTAGTATTTTTATGTGTTCTAGATTACATTATTATTTCTCACCATTACCTTTAACTTTTTTAAATGAATTATTTTATAAAACTCAACTACAATTTTTAAGAGCCTATGTGGAAAAATGAAAGAATTTAAGTCCTCTGGCAACCTTTCTCACTTTCTACAGAGCTGGGTGACATTTCCTGGACTAATTTTAATCAGTATTAATAGGAATCAGCTCCAAGTCCTTTTGTCAGATTGGCATGTGCATTCTGAATCAATTTAACAAACTGGATCAAAAAAAATCTATATCAGGATCTAAAGCTACAAGAGATATTACTCTAGATTATAGTTGACTAGAAAACAGTTAAATTTCACGGTTCATTTCCAGCCATTACTGATAAAATGATTTGAATGGGAATATTATACAACTAAATTAAGCTGGTTTTGGTCCATTATGATAGCAGCTCAAGTGTTGGGGAATTACGTTATTTTCATATTTGCAGGCAACAATGAATATTTTGAATCAAATGGTTTGAGGACATGATTACTAAACATGTTAACTGACTACTTAATAGGAACAACTGTGATGAAAAATTAATTGATAGACAACATAGTGGTGTCAGTAAAATATCAAAAAAAAAAAAAAAAAAGAGATTCCAAATTGATGCAATAGCTTTAGAATTATGGAACCACCCCTCCTCTTTTAAAAATGTATATAGTATTAATATATTAATATATTTGTCAGTAAATCTATGTGTTGCAAGTATGCCAGTAAATGTCAGGAAATGAATGACTCAAGTAAAACTCAGTCAGCATGAAAAGCTCTAAAGACAAATCCATACACAGGGGTAAAAGGAAAATATATACATATATATGTGTATATATATATATATATATATATATAAACAGAGTTTTCACCAGGAGATATAAACAAAATCTGTATACATTTTTGCCAATAAATCAAATGACTTAAAAGACTTTGAAAGAGAGAGCAAAAATATAAAGCAAAGTAGACACTGTCATATATAGTAAATGGAATTCAAGCAAAAAAAAAAATATATATATATATATTACTAGTGTCCGTGTACCACAAAACAGATTCTGTAACATAAATCAGGAAGTCAGAATGTTTTAGTGCAAAACAAAATCTTCTTCACAGGGGTGATTTTCTTCCAAATGGAAATATATCCATATAGTTATCTAGAACTTTAGCACCAGATTTCCATGATAAAATATTTTAAAGACTTTTGCAATTATACTCTCCTTGATACCCAGAATATGATAGCAAAGGAAACAACCAGCTCTGAGTGGAAAGGTGAAAATTAGCAAAACGTGTTTTATCAAAAGTGTTAAATATTGTCTCATGAGAAAAATAGAATTTACAGTATACTTCATCCTTATTGTTCATTTCAGGAACTGCAAGTTTGTAAAGAGTAAAAAAATTCACCCTGCCTTCCCTAATCTTCCCAGGTTTACTCTAGTTCTCCTCATTAGATACTCCAGAATTCTCATCAGAAATTTCCAGTGCAATTCCTAGAACATGCTATGGGCATCCTTTTGTATATGCACTTATTATGAAGTAAATAACCTAGTGTAAACACCCAGCACACACTCCTTTGTGGTGTTCTGGGTCTAGGTAAAAAAGAAGCCTAACAAAACAGATGAACCAAAATTGAAATACGCACAGAAAAAATGTCTTTCTGTAAGGTGTTGAAAACTATGAAGAAGGTAAGACATAAGTGAAATGTAAGGATAAGCTGTGAGGAGAAAGAACTGTGGATGTTGTTTGGAAGGAGCGGATTCTGTTTCTCAAAGCCTTCAGTGCAGTATACGATGATGTTACGCAGATGAAATAGATTTCACCCAAAAGGAGAGACCATCACAATGCATGACTTTCTAAAGTGTATACGTCAGCTTCCTATTTGCAACCTAACTATTGCCTATCAATTATTAATGTTCAGGAAAAGCCGACTACAGTCTATCTGTGATGCTATAGCAAAATTAGATGAGAACTCATAAAGCACTTAGGATAAATAATAGATGATTAACATGTCATATAAATCAGTGTATCATGTTATTTCAATTTGTTTGCCTTTTCCTTTTTTTCTCTCCTTATTCTTAGTTTTTATCCTCATTCATTTTGATTATACTTTTTGACTCAATTCTCTTATGTATTAGGAGTAACTCCTGCTTTATTTATGAGCTAGGGTAGAGTTCAGTATAGAAGTTAATAAGAAAATTGCCAAGTGTTGTAATGCTGTATCATTCTATTGCTGACATTTGAAAGCTAAACAGCAGTATGCTAGATCTGCCTTTTCCTTATAGGTACCTGACAAAGGTCAATTAATAAAAATGTGTGCAATAAATCCATTCATTTAATTAAATGCCTTCTAATAAAGATTGAACTACTGTTTAATAAAATTTTATCGTCTTTAGAACGTGGTAAGTATTAGTAATAACAATAATAATGAATAATCACATTCAGTGACTTAGAAGAGGTTTATGGCCCATTTTTAAAAATACATGTATACTTTTCACAATTTCACACAGTATGCTGCTGAAGTTTTCTTATTGCATAGATCTCACATTCTCTCTTGCTTTGCTTCTGTCTTACCTGTCCTATCAGCCATGGTTGGTGGTCAATTTGCTCTCTTGTTTGATGAAATCTATATGTGACAACCCTGAAAGAACAACATGCAGTTACCTAACCACGTGAGTGCTTACCTGGCAACAAGCAGAGCCCTGGCAACAGTGCAGTACGGAACAGTACAGGGTCTGTAGATAGCTTCCAAAATATCAACACAGTTTGCTACTACAAATATACAGACCTAGATTCTAACAGCAAAAAAAAAATCCCCGCTGCCATACTGTTGTATACCTGAGATGCTGAGATTTAAGATTTCTCTCAAATGAAACTTTTCAGGATGCTTGATTTTCATGGTTGTGGGTAACTTGTAGCCACTAGTTCTGATGCATACACTGTTCCATTCACAACCTTAAAAAGTGGCTCATGGGAGACATAGTCCAGCTGATGAATTTGGCCATGGAAGAAAATTAGAACATTTGACTTGTGAATTACTTTCCTCATGAGGCTCTAGGATAAGATTTTGAAATTAAAATGCTTTATTTTCATCTAAACACTTCCTAGAAAAAAGAAAAAAAAAAAAAGAAAAAAAAAAGTAAATAAAAAATAGGAGTATCAGAGTTTTATTTTTATCATATATATTTGGTTTTAAATGTAGGTGGGTTTTGTAACAGAAATACTCCATGTAATCAGCATAAAAAATGCAAAGCCTGTGTTTATCCTAGTCTGGGTCGTCAACCACATCCAATTTTCTGAACGCTGATGGAATTTTTGTATTTTCTTTCATGAATCTGTCTTCTGCAGGTCTGTTCCTACAGTGCTGGAAAAGATGTTTGGTTGTGCATGGTGCTGCACAGTATTAGCAGCATTATTTGTTCATTTCTTATTGGTAAGACGGCAGAGAATTTTTTGTGTATGAACTGGATCAAGATTCAACCATCAAACAGCAACTGGTTTTGTGCATCTTTTCATTGCCAGTGCAGTATTATGTGTTCAGGCCACATTAGTAACCAAAGTTATTTGTGTGTCTGAAAGAAAACTATCACAATCCAACTTTAATTCCGTTCACTATAAACCAATTTTATTTATACATGAAATGTGTTTATGCATCAATATCATATTGTTGTAAGCATATCTGCAGAATTTAAGCAAATTTGTCTAAAATGTACCTTACAAATTAAGCATATAAAAATCTGCAGGAACTTAGAAAACTAAAAATTGCTACAAAAATATGCATTAAATATGACTGGGATGATTGATATGCAAAACAGTTTAAATGCTATGAAGTCCAGTCCTTTCTAGCGTCTTTCAGCTGAGAAATAAACAAAACTGTATAGATGTGCTCTAGATTCTTTCAGTGACACAGAAACTAGGAAAAGATTCAGCATTTATCGGCATTTATAGCTCTCCACCCACATGCAGTGGATTGCTCATAACTTGGAAACTTTAAGGGATGTAGCTCGGCATGTGGCTTCTGGCTTGGGATCCATTTATGGTTCCAAATCTTCATGAGATGTATGCAAAATCCTCACCATTATAAAGCCTGTCTTTCCAAGATTGCTGCAGTGGTATGTTTCATAAGGGCAGACTTAAAAAAATATCATTGACTTAATTTCCGTTTGTCACTTAGCTGGACAAAAGCCAGAATATTGAATGCGGATTTTCTGTATTGGTCCAAACAATATCAACATTCTGTTTGTTTGTTTCTTTAAAAGCTGCAATTTGATAGCACAAGAAAGAGGTGACTTTCATAAACATATGAGACAGTGAACAAGCAGAGACAAAAAAGAGCACATCAGAACTGGATTTTTTTATAAGCATATCCTATACTTTCCAGAGTCTTTACGCAAAGTTATTGTTTCTGTTTATCTGATTCCTAAGAGGCTTTAAATTAAAAATATGAATTGTTTCTGCCATGTTCCTCATGCACAGTTGCATATTGCTTCTCTAATTAGTTTAATTTAGGAAAAAGTTAAAGTGGGCAGATGAAAGATGTGTATGGGGCTGAGTTTAATTCTGAGCAGTATAAAAGGTAATTTGCAGGTGTTTATGGCCTGTTTACAGTCTTGTTTGAACACTACCATGTTTGTTGTGTCTCATCCTTCATGACTCTAATATTCACTTGCAGTATGCAAAATTTATATTAAATTGGAATAGTCGGGTTTAAAATCATTTTAAAGAGCCCTCAGAGTAAAAACCCTTATTAACAATATTTTTTGTGTGTCATCATGATGGGTTTTCATGGTCTCAAATCACTCCCAGCTTCAAATTTATGTAGACAGACCATTCTTCCCTTAAAGGAACTTAACAAATTCCTTGATAACATCTGAGTCTATTTTAACTATTTCTTTTCAAAATTGCTAATTACTTTCTTTTTCCTCTATGAGATTGCTACCACTTGATAATACTACGATCTTACATAGATGGTAGATCTAATTGTCATTTACAACAAGGTCTCTTTTATCTTTTTTCTAAAGAGACTTTAAAATGGATGCATGCATTAATAATTTAAAATTTTAGGTCTCTCTACATTGCCAGAATGGAATAAAAAACTGCCTTTGAATTCAGAAAGAGGAGGTGCATTTCAAATTTAAAAAAGATTGATTATTAACTCCTGGAAGAGGAAGAAAGAATAAGTACGATGTAAAGAATGAATTATTATAATTAATATTATTTCAAGATTACAGTATCTCACAAGGTTGTAAATCTCCATTACCGAGAACTTAGGCCTCAACCTTCTCAAATTTCTGCTACATTGATCTAGCTTAGAAACCTTTTTTTTTTTTTGCAATTCAGCATGAACTTTCATCACACAAGTAATAACATTTATCATGGTTACCACTATATATTTTTTTGAAGCATTTCTTGAGCACTGGCTAATACTAATTAATCCTTACATTACCCAAAGGGAGAATAATTATGATTTCCACCTTGAAAATGAGGAAACCGATTGTATTTTCATTTATGCTGGTATATATCATGGAGCCCTCTACAGAAGTGAATGGAATTACACTGCTGAGAAATCAACATGAAATCACTATCAGATATAGGGAAATTGTTATAAAGTGGCTATCTGTTTTCCTAAAGGAAAGAATTGGCTTCAAAGCACAAAAGTTAGTTATTCCTGCTTTTTAGCCCAATATTTTTACTATTATAAAGTACTGTCGTGCAGTTAAATGAAAAAAAAAAGGGGGGGGGGTGTGTTCTGAGATGGGTAGGTTTTCACTTAAGTGTAGCTAAGAAGGGCTGTTTTCCTGCTTATAACTAAGAATGTTTGCAAGCAATATGTGTATTATGGCCTATTGGTGACTTAGAATCATAGAACCAGTAAGACTGGAAAAGATATCTGGTCCAACCATTCCCCTGTCACCAATATTACCCACTAAGCCATGTCACTAAGTACCACATCTAACTTTTCCTTAAACACCCCTAGGGATGATGACTCCACCACCACTTCCCTGGGCAAACAGTTCCAATGCCTGACTACCATTTCTGAGAATAAAAATTTCTCCTAATTTCCAACTTGAACCTCCACTGGCGCAACTTGAGGCCATACCCTCTAGTCCTATCAATAGTTACCTACAAGAAGAGGCCAACCTCAAGCTCCCCACAACTTCCTTTCAGGTAGTTGTAGAGAGCAATAATGTCTCCCTTGACCCTCCTCTTCTCCAGAGCTAAAAAACCCCAGTTCCCTCAGCCGCTCCTCATAGGACTTGTGTTCCAGGCCCTTCACCAGCTTTGTAGTTCTTCTCTAGCTCTAGACATGCTCTAGGGCCTCAATGCCTTTCTTGTAGTAAGGGGCCCAAAACTGTACTCGATGTGTGGCCTCACCAGAGCAGAATAGAAAGGGGTGATCACCTCCCTGGTCCTGCTGGTTACACTGTTCCTGATACAAGCCAGGATGCCGTTCGCCTTCTTGGCCACCTGGGCACACTGCAAGATCATGTTCAGGTGAACATTGACCAACAGCCCCAGAGCCTTTTCCTCTGCACAGCTTTCGAGCCACTCCTCCCCAAGCCTGTAGCATTGCATTGGGTTGTTTTGGCCAAAGTGCAGGACCCAGCATTTAGCCCTGTTGAACCTCATCCCATTGGTCTCTGCCCATTGATCCAGCCTGTCTGGATCCCTCTGAAGGGCCTTCCTACCCTTCAGCAGATTGACACTCAACTTGGTCTTGTCTGCAGGTTTACTGAGGGTGCACTCAATTCCTTCATCCAAATTATCAATAAAGATATTAAAGAAGATGGGCCCACACAGACCCCTGGAGAACACCACTGGTAACTGGTTGCCAGCTGGATTTAACTCCATTCACCACTACTCTCTGGCCTGGCCATCCAGACAGTTTTTAATCCAGCAAAGAGTGTACTTGTGAAAGCCATGGGCTGACGGCTTCTCCAGGAGAATACCGTGGGAGAACGTGTCAAAGGCTTTGTAAAGTCCAGACTGCGCCAACAGTCTTTCCCTCTACCACCAGCCAGGTTACCTGGTCATAGAAGGAGATGAGGTTCATCAGGCAAGGCTCGCCTTTGATGAACCCATGCTGTCTGGGTCTGATCCACTGGTTGTCTTGCGCATGCTGTGTGATTCCACTCAAGATGATTTGTTCTATAATGAACAAATGAACTTGGTAATTCCACAAAGTATTTAAATTACTGTTGAAATTATTCTACGGTAATAAAATAATAATAATAATAAATCAGAGACAAGGGTTTAGAAGGATCCATATTTCTGTTTATTCTTCAAGTTTTGATTGTAGATGGCTGCTGTATGATTATTGTCAAACTAAGACTAAGAGCAGTATGTTTTCAAAGACAACTGCTAGTAGTGGAGACCAGCGTTTTTCTGGGAGTCACACTGCCTTCAGTTGAGCTTTGATATTCACTTTATATATAAATATTTATATATATACAAATTGATTTTCAAATTAAGTGAAAAATATTATTGAAATTTTACAATTTACAATTTACAATTCCATTGAAAATATTACATACAGAGCGTATTTAATCTGTTCAAGCCATTGCAGCTATTTACACACACACAAACAAACAAACAAACAAATAAATCAGTATAAGCCAATTTACAATCTACAAAGTCAAGATTGCTAGTTTCCTCAGTTCTGATATATTCTATCACTGACTGCTGATGTGACCTTGAACAACACGTGTCCTTAAATTAAGCCAAGCATGTGGATCTACATTTTGACTGCATAAAATGATGAATACAGGATTTCAGAAGTGTCGAATTGCTTACAGGGTGCTGAGTTCAAGAATGATCCCAAACCACGACCTGAGGGTACACTTCAAATAAATGTTTCTGGCTTCTTATTCCTTTTTTGGCTGTCTGAAGGGCAGAAGCAGCAGATTGATTTTGTGTGATATAGTTCATAATAACTTAGCTTAATTGCAATTTTGGGAAGAGCAGACACAGAGGGGAACATTTCAGTGAAAAACCTCTGTTAAAGTGTAAGGAGCATATCATAGCACAGAGGGCATGAAGGGAGCAGGAAGGCTTTAGAGTCAGTACCAATACAGCTATGTGATGTTCTTGGAGCTTCAACATGATAAAGCAGTTTTTGTGCTTTTAACATGACTTCTCTGTCTCCAACTCTAATTTGTAGCAGACCCACAATACACTTATATATAGCTAATTTTTATTTATAGCAGGAACTCCACTTAATCCATAAGCAGGAACAGACACATAATGAGAGGAAAAGGTAAGGACTCAGCCCCATTCCATGGATCATATGGCATAATACTTGCAAGTCTTTCCTCTGATGCACTGAAGGATAATTTCAAAGATTTGTTTCATTAAATATGCAGAAATAAATGCAGCAGTGTATTAACTTGTTAGATTATTAGCAACCATATTTTCACTGTTAAAAACAAGGCAATGCAAGCATATATTTTTCTTTACATTAAAATCCTCAAGACAAAAGCACATACCACAATGGAACAGACCAATATCCATTCTCTCCAGTATTGTATTTGCAACAGCTATCAGCATCATCTGTCGTACTAGAAACTTCTAGAAATTATGTCAGTTTTTACATTCAGAGAAGTTCTCTTCCCAATCCCAACAGGTAGGCTGTCGTATGCTCTGCAGTATGACTTTTTATGTACTGGGCAAGTTTCAGTTTATCTTCATTTGAATAGGATTTGTATGTCCATGGTCTGGGATTTTTTTTTTGTTCCATTGTCAGGTTCATACACACCTTCAACATAAAATCCTTGTGCACTTTTTACCTGATTTCTTATTTAATTTTTTTTTTCCCCTCAAAATTGTTGCTTTATTTTTCTGGATATAATTAATTGCAGACTATCAGATCTGTTCTGATATTCATTGATGTGTTTTGTATAGCAGGTATTTTGGAAGCAAATGAGTATGTAGTTGATACACAAGAGCTGGAGGATTAGGTCTCACGATAGTATCCCTTGCAATGTTACAAGAAACCCCAGTAAGGAACCAGATCAGGAATGAAGGCAAATGATTTAAACCTACACTAACTGTTCGCTTGCATAACTATTACATACTATGCCTATATTTTTGTTGTTCTTCCTTTTGAGGCTTCCTTCTTTACACCAAATACAAAGAAATAGTGTATGTGGGAGCTCTGCAGCTGGTGCTTTCAGGCATAAAGATGAGCAAGGAGCCCCAGAGCCCTACTTTGCTACCCAGCGGATTAGATGCGGTTTGAGATGTGAAGTACATATCACTGAAGTGGTGTTAGTGTGCTGTTGAGACCACTGCTTTTGGTTTGCTTCAAGCAGTGTGTGGCTTTCTTGGTTTGGCTGCTAGGTATATTAATCTAAAAGCACAAAGAAAGGGGTCAATTTGAACACAGCCTTATAAGATGAAACTAAGTCATCCTGGCCACAGCTTCTATGTGGGGAAATACCAGCCTGTCTTATCATTATGCCTTTTAAGAGCATTAGAAACATTCATCTTCTGAATTACTTTCTTGTCCTGCTGTACTTTACAGTAACTGTATCCCTTGTAGTGGTGTTTTGGGTACTTTCAAAAGTGCCAAGTTAACTGTAAGCCTCACATAGCTGACTCTTTTCATCTGTGCATTTTTGTCAGCATCTCTGGCAAAATCCCCAGCTGATGCAACCTGGCTTATCTCCATGAAAGTCAATGGACACCAGCTGAGAATCTGGCTCTCTAAGCAGCTTTGGCTGTATGCACAAAATCATCAGCCCAGTGGAGACAACTGGAATTCACCCACAGATTTCAATGGAATTTTTTTCTGGATTCTTTAGCAGCGAGGTAGAAAGTACAGCATAGATTTCTTTTGGCTTTCATAATCAGGTAAAATATTTTGGAAGAATCAGGAGACCTGTAGACCTTTGCTGCTACTGTCCATAGAGTCTATCTATAGGACACTAAATACAGAATATTTACATGCTTGAGTAAACAAAGTCTTAGCTAGGTCCCTTGGCTGCACTAAACATCTGGAATAGTTAATCAGACATTTTAACACAGGAAAAAAAAATGTTTATTACCTTTAGAAATGTCTTATAAAAACCTTCACAGAAACCTAGACAGACCATATACTGCGATCGGTACACTCTCACAGCTCTTCTACCCAGAAGACACATGTGGTTCAAGATTCATGACTGAGTATATGTCAGTTGATCACAGTGTCTGTATGTACAACTAAGTTTGTTTTTTTTTTTTTTTTTTCTTGTGGAGGCCAGCTGGCTCTCTCCATGTTCAAAGGTCTACCTATCCAAAGGCTTACCTCTGCACTGAGCAAATCTTTGCAATCTGCAGCAGGGTGCGTGCAAGCTATCCCTAACTCCTAGAATGTGTCTGAGAAGCATTTGTGGTGCTTCTTAGTTGACCAAGGCCAGTGCTAGGGATTCTAAAAATGTAGCAATATTTTGTCCTAGTCTGGAAACTAATTTACTGACGTAGTCAAGAGTACGAGGATCCAAGGCCACTGAAGGTGAAACAGGGAAGGCATGTGTAGTCACCAACATGAAGCAAAAAACAGTTCCTTTGAAAATGTGTATGCTTCTCAGTATTTCTGTCTATGTACAAGTTTAAGTGTTCAAAAATCATCTGCTTTCTTAAATAATATGAAGGCTTGGGGGTCCATTTTATTTGATTTTTTTTTCTTTAATCTATAACATTATAGCCTTTTCTATAGGTTAAAACAACATGAGTTTTTTGTCTTTGTCGTTATGATGAATGCACTTGGTTCTAGGAGTAAACTGAGGCTGTGGAAGTTTTCATATTTCTTGGCAGCTTTCACAACCCACTAATACATTAGTTGCATCTTTCTGTGTGTTGAGAGGACTTAAAACAGGTCTGCAAGTGATTTTCAAAGGGCTAGTAAAAAAACAAACAAACAAACAAAAAAAGCAATTATCTTAAGCCCTTTTAAAGAAAATATCTAAGAAACTTTCACCTTTAAAATTACTACTCCATGTGTTCAGTCACTTTCAAGTCAAATGCCCTCATTAGTCAGTTTATTGGTGTATGGCTATTGGAAGACATCTTTTCAAAAAGGTGATGTTATTCCCAGACCTTGACTTGACAGAGGCTGAATAATACTGGCTCTGGTTCTAAAGAAACGAAATAGCTTCTGGGCTGGATCTTTGTAAGCATCAGAAAATTATATTGGATGCTTGTAAAGAAGCATCTCTGAAAGCCTTTCATTTTTAACCTTTTCTTTCTTTTTATTTTTATTTTTTTTCTTTCATCTCTCTCCTCCCCCCCCCCCCCCCCCCTTTTTTTTTTAAGCTACATACAGTTTCTTTCAGGAGCAGGGATATTCAGGGACATTCAATCCTACAGAGGGTTGTGTTGATTTTTTATTTTTTTTCGTTATTTACTTGGCTTCAGTATCTTTCAAAGTACCAAGGTACTTTCAGCTTTTTAAAAATGAGAAAAAAAAATAAAAAACCAATGTTGTCAGCATCAATAAATCAACAACCACGAAGAGTCACTTCCTATCAGGGTTTCAAAAGTGCTTCATGGTTTTTCGATCTCCTGTCTGTACTAATCATCTCTGATGCATCACATATGCATGGTTTATGATGCCAGGTTTTAAAACAGTTCTCCATAGCAAAAGAAGGAAGGAAGGAAGGAAGGAAGGAAGGAAGGAAGGAAGGAAGGAAGGAAGGAAGGAAGGAAGGAAGGAAGGAAGGAAGGAAGGAAGGAAGGAAGGAAGGAAGGAAGGAAGGAAGGAAGGAAGGAAGGAAGGAAGGAAGGAAGGAAGGAAGGAGGATTATTTATTCATTATTACATAGCATCCTGTTATATGTGGTGGCTGAAAGGATCTCTCAGAGGTCAGTTAGTGGCATGCACAACCCAGTAGCAGATAGACAGACATATATATATAACAAAATAAGGAAAGCAAACTACCTTTTTTTCTGGATATGTACAGAAAGTTTATGTGTAAGTACTTGTGCAAGTATATAAAATAATCATACAGTAGTCGATATGACAGTATTATTATTTGTATTCAGATCAATACAAATGAAAAATGCACAAACCTGATATGTTCCAATGGCTTAATGCTGTTAATGTGAGAAGGCTTCTCCAAATACCACTGCCATCTGCAGTGCAGTTGCTCAAAGGTACTGTCATTTCAATAGGAAGGGGAAGTGATAATATGCCAAGTTTTCCTAACTGCTCAAAAAATCACCCCATATTAATCTTCATTTTGTTAGTTAATTCAGCTTGTATATATTACTAAAAATAGGTAGATTTTATTTTGTTTACATAATTAAATTATTTTCTTAACGGATTTCCAGCTCTCCATGCATGTTTTAATTTTGAGTGTTGCAGGGACATGGCAATATGGCAGCCATTTTCATTTCATCTTTCCCTTTCACTGCAATCAGTATTGCTTTAACCAAATATTCACAGTATAGTTGCTCTCTCTTTCCAAAATACTTTGCTTTTCATTTCAGACAGGCTTAGGGATATTTAAGAATAAATAACTTTTGGTGTTTTTCTTGATGTTATTTATAGCTGCTTGAATGGTAAGCATGTGTGAATATGTCAGCCTTTTAAAGGTAAGTTCTAACTCTGGACACTTTAGGTAAAGATTGAAAATGGGAAACAGAAGGCTTGAATAGTAGAAGGCAAAACATGTTCTTCCATTTATGAGTGTCAAAATTTCATGACTTCAGGTAGATAAAGGGATCTGTTACTGCCTGCCAGACGCTTGAAGTTGCAGATGCAGATCTTCTTCCACAACCTGATCACTTCATGCTATCATTCAAAATTGTCATTAATTCTCTTAAAACTTTTTGCTTTGGGGACATTGGCTGATTTTGATAACCTTCAGTCAGAATACAGACTTTCTGAGGATGAGGTTTCTATTAGAAATTCACTCTGTCCATGTACAACCAACCAGCTAAAAAGCAGCAGATCTGGGAGTGCTAAAGGTTGAGTTGGTTGAATGCATCAGGACTCTGTTTCCTCAGCCTGAAAGCTCTCAAAATCTGGGCTTGACTTCGAATTAGAAAGAAAACAAATCTTGAAGACCTTAATGAAGTGCAGTGGTCTTTTTTTATCACTATAGACATTTCTACCAGTATAACTGGAAGAACAAGTACAGAGAATGTATGAAATGTTGCCAAATCAGAGTAGTGGCATTTTTATATATACTACACTTTTCTAAACAGGATGTAAAAACGCGGTTGAGAACCAACATTTTATATGGCCCTGGAGTAAGCACATCTAGGATGAATGCTGTTTCCTCAGCCTTTTACTCCCCCTGGCTCCCAAACAAATTTGTCAGATTTCCTTCCTGCCTGAAACACCCAATCTCCTCCCTTGGAAACCAGACCATGGTGCTGAAGAAGGGAGCAGGGAGAAGCTATGCAGCCAATCTGCCTCCCTGCATGTATGAGGCTGAGATGAAACACAGCTCCAGCTCCAGGGCCTAGAACATGCTTCTGAGGGCCACCATTTAGAAAGTCCCTCTGAACCACCACCAGCACATCTGCACTGTATCACCTCCTACAGGACCTCTGGTAGTTATTATCCAAACTTTGTACTAAAAGACATCTTGCAGAATGCTTTCTGTGCAATCTTAACAAATGTACATCATGTTTATAGAGTATTAATGTCACCACTTACCTTAAAACTCTTTCTGATGAATGTACATGTTGCTGCCATAAACCTGCCCAGGTAAAAATATACACAAAGTTGTCTTCAGGTGAGGTAAATTAGTATGGCTCTACTGTGTTTAGCTGAGCCAAGTGAGTTCCAGTAGTGGTCCTTAAGGTAACAGCAATTTTAAAACTGTACAGACTTTTTATCAAACTGTAATTAATGTTGTTCAAATGCCATAGTATTGAAAGAGGTGTAGGAAGACAGCCAGAGAAAGAGATGGAGACACAGAGACAGGTCTTCATGTAATATATACACTAATGCATCAAAAGGTTTCCTTCGCAGTGCTGTTTCTTAGAGTGATGAATACCAGGAGTTAATCCTCTCAGGTCACACCAAAATAAAATTGATGTAAGAAGAGAATTGAGGCAATATGTAAAGATTTAGAAATAACATCTATGAATATTTTTAATGGTGCCCTATGACAGCCAAGGAGGCAATATATGAAAAAACAGTTTTAATGTAATACAGAAGGTTACAAGTGATCACAAAAATCAGTTGGGATTTTCTCACTGGCTTCCATGGGAGAAGGATCAAGACCTCAGTGATCTATTTTGTTGGCATTTAATTTTTCACAACTGAGACAAATTTATTATTCACTTGCATTACAACTGATTTTGAAACATGTAGCTGCATGAAGGAACAGCACAAGAGAGGAAGTGCTTGGTTTCTGCAGGACACAATGAAAAGTGTTATACAGATAATTGTAGAAATTAGATAAGTACACTACACTTCCAGCATATGACATGACTGAAACATATAGCTGTTCTAGTATGTCATAATTTTTCACTTCTTAAAAGAACTGTTGAACCTGATGAGGAACAGCTTGCATTGGGTCCCACTGATTTAATTTGTACATACTGTAATTTACTAGGCTGCAGTAAAAACAGTCATTTTGTGAGGCTATCATAAGTTCATTAGAAGCGTACTGAGAAAGCTTAATGGCTTACAACCCACGGCTTCATGCATCCATTTTACAGCAATCCCTTCCCAGCAAAGCCTGCCGCATGGTGTTCTATGCTGCTGGCAGTACAGTAGTTTTCACACATGCCCCAGAAAATTAGAGGTATTTGTGAATAACAAGATTAAAGATGGAGCCAACATTTCAGGAGTACTTGGAGTGCTACTGGGACAGGGAAAATCTCATGTATTGTTAACCATAGTGAGGCTGGTTAGCTGTTAAGTACTGTATAGTGTAACTAATCAAAAGCTCTAACATCCCAGACAATGGAACAGAAATAATTACTCTCCCAGAGCTGCTATTGTTTTGTCCTCAGACTTCTCTGGACTAATAAAGGGTTTAAATTTAAATTGTGTTACGAAATTGTCAGTAGTACAAAGAACTTCAGCATTCAGTTGCTCTGAACGCAGCATCAGGTAAAACTACATAATGGATTTAAACATAATGGGCCAATGGAGAGTGAAGTACAAACAAAGTCTTTTTCCATCTCCTACTCCATTTGCTCTCTTTACAAGCCTGTAATGGGCTATGATACAAAATAATAAGGTCACTATGCCAAAAAAAAAAAAAAAAAAAAAAGGGAAAAAATAGGGAGAAAATGAACAGAGTGTTCTCCGTTCAATTAACTGAGCCTGGAGATGGGTAGATTTTTAGCATCAATGGGCTGATGCAATGATCCAGTCCCTCAGCTGGTAAAAAATCAGGAGAGCTCTGTACACGTCAGTGGGTCTATTCCGAGTTGACACCAGCTGATATTAAGATTCGCATTAAGAGGCTTCTGTCTGACATGCTCTTTCTGAAGAAAAAAGCATGCTACTACTCCTATAAGATGCTAAGTACTATGGCTGCTCTCCAGGAAACCACTTTAATCACATGCATGCTCTCACAGAAGTCAGTGGGCCTCCTCTTCCATGTAAAATGTGTTGCTGGACTGGACCCACAGTTCTCTGTGCTCAGTGGGTTTGAACACAAAGCTGCCTCCATTATCACATTGTGACTGTGTGAGTTGAGTTATCTCTATCAAGAATAAGTTAATAAATTTCCTTTTATCTCACTTTTTTCATCTTTAGATGCTTCAGTTAAAAATAAATAAATAAATAAAAGAGTCAAAAAAAATTGTTACAGACGTACAACCTTAATATTACAATAAACAACATATCTTTTTTTTTCTTTTTTTCTTTTTTTTTTTTTTCAGAAATATGTTTCCTCTCATCTTTCATGCAATATTCTCCAATTGTGCTGCTGTTTCTTAATTGCATAACTGACTTGAAGGACATGTTGATTTTTCTGAGCAGCTGACAGAAAACTCAAGGCTCTTTGGCCAAAAGAAGTCTTCCTGGGGGAAAAAAGGCTGGCCCATGGCAGTAACATGGATACAAGACCGAGTCTAGCAAGCCAGTATTTGCATGCTGGAGTGACTGAAATTATAAATGCACATAGGCATATTGATGCCTAAGAAGCTGACTGGCCTTTTGAGATGTCAATTTCAAGTTTAGTTGAATTCAAGTTTACAGTTTCATCTTCAGCAAGGCTGAACTGGTAGGTGAGCAACACCTCCAAGATCTGCTAGCCTTACCTTTATCAGAACTCAGAAGATATCTCTGCATTTTTGATCTTATTCTACAAAGATTGCCTCCAAAATAGGCTGCTTCTGGGAACTGTTAGACTTGAAAATGCTGATTGCTCATGCTACAATTTAAAAGGCAGCTTTGTTAAAATCATTATTTTTCAGATGAGATTAATATTCTTTATTTGCAAGTGAAAAAATAGTTTGGTACAACATTTTTATTGTAGCTGTGAGTGTAATGTTACAGCTATAGTAGAACGATCACATTCAGCATAAAATCTCTATTATTAATTTACTTCCTGTCCACTACATTCAAAATGTTTTTGTTATACTAAGTTCAATATGTTTGTGATCTAAATTCAAAGATCAGAGGTCACTGAAAGTAACATATAATTTCCTGGATCAGAGTCTGTTGCATACTCATATATTGTAGTGTGAATGTCTTTTCACATACACACATACACACACACAAGGAAAAGGAAAAGGGAAAAGGAAAGGGGAAAAGGGAAAGGGAAAGGGAAAGGGAAAGGGAAAGGGAAAGGGAAAGGGAAAGGGAAAGGGAAAGGGAAAGGGAAAGGGAAAGGGAAAGGAAAAGGAAAAGGAAAAGGAAAAGGAAAAGGAAAAGGAAAAGGAAAAGGAAAAGGAAAAGGAAAAGGAAAAGGAAAAGGAAAAGGAAAAGGAAAAGGAAAAGGAAAGGGAAAAGGAAAAGGAAAAGGAAAGGGAAAAGGAAAAGGAAAAGGAAAAGGAAAAGGAAAAGGAAAAGGAAAAGGAAAAGGAAAAGGAAAAGGAAAAGGAAAGTAACTGAGGTTTCTGAGGTTGGCATTACAATTTTTGGCTAGTTACTTTTTTAGCAGTTTGACTAAGAAACAACTAAGGACTCTCTTTAGATTGTATTTGGGGCTTAAAGGAAATGCTGTGTATGTGGGGGTCTTTGACCTGGAAAGTCCCAGAGACAATACAGGAGAAACAAAAGATCTGGTCCTAAAATCTAAGACTCTTAAAATCGATTAACCTTTCTGTCAGTTGCCCCATTTCATTTAATGAAAAGAAAAGGAAAAGAAGAGAGGAGAGGAGAGGAGAGGAGAGGAGAGGAGAGGAGAGGAGAGGAGAGGAGAGGAGAGGAGAGGAGAGGAGAGGAGAGGAGAGGAGAGGAGAGGAGAGGAGAGGAGAGGAGAGGAGAGGAGAGGAGAGGAGAGGAGAGGAGAGGAGAGGAGAGGAGAGGAGAGGAGAGGAGAGGAGAGGAGAGGAGAGGAGAGGAGAGGAGAGGAGAGGAGAGGAGAGGAGAGGAGAGGAGAGGAACATGTATGTCTGTTCATATTTTTTTAAATAAATAAGAGATCCATTTAAATTTCATTTTAGTATTTACATACAGATTTTCATTATTGCAATAAGGAGCATTCTGCCACCATATATTTCTACTTTTAGAATGCATTTGACTATTCTCTGACCCAAGACTATCCTTGACTGGTCTTTACGCATGTACTTATTGGGCACACCATGCATGGCATATCTGAACAACTATTTCACACAAAACTGTGAATTAGAGACACATAAAATTTTTGTGAACTGGGCTGTAAAATTTCTGATGTGGTATTCTCTATCTAACTTGACAGCTGGTATCTGATCTGAAAATAGTGTATTTTTCCGCAAATGATAGTCATCCTGTTACTTTGCATTGAATAGAGATGAACAAATATATGGATATGAAATAACCTGAAAAAAGTCTTCTGCTAGAATAATGGTAATTTTGTACTGCTTTGGCATGAGCATACCCTGAGCCCATGATTGTCTGTTGACAAATGTGTTTGCTGTGCTGTGTGCTTAGCAATCCCATGGTCAGAAACAAACACTCTGGCCCAGTCTTGCAACCTTTATTCTTTAAACAGAAATTCTTCTCTAAATTGTTTTTCTGGGAAAAAAAAAAAAAAAAAAAAAACCTGTCAAGTGAATCTGAAGTGCATATGTTCAGTGGACAGTGGACAGAGGATATATTCTGCAGCACTCCAGAGAGGATGAGCTGGAGTAAAAAATCTGAAATCTGAACAGCGAATGGTCTTGAGAGAAAATGTCAGAGGTGGGAGATGAAGTGTGCAGTTACAGTTTCCCATGCCTTTACAAACAGTCCTGATGTGGTTTTGAGTCATGTCCCCATGCCAGCACAAACCTCACTGCCGTATTTCTGGTGTGTGTTTTGGTACAGAGGCTTGGTTTTACTGGAGCCAGGAGGGCTCCCACACTTGCCAGAGCACCTGTCAATTATTGCACATCTATCGACAAGGGAGATTGTATGGTAGCCTGCAATATCTACCAGGAGAGTTGTTTTCCTAGAGTAGTGTTTTCCTCTAAGAGATCACAGATACTACATCTTTTTGAATTACAGTGGTAGAACAGGGAGTTGGTGACAGGCTGAATTAACACGCTGCTCACCAACAATTTGTGTAGTCTGGGAGGTTGTCAGAGAGACACCACCAGCCCAATATGGGTTGCTTACTGTCGCTTCTCTGAAGTGACAAGTAAGAGGTGATTTTCTTAGATATCTCTCTTACAGTTGGATGCAGTGAGATAGAGCCCAGCCTCCAAGGGAATTTGATTTGGATCATCGTAATTAGTAATGCTGTTGTGCTGTCAGAGTACCCTTCATGTAAATCATGGACAGCAAACCAGTTATTACATTTTTCAATTTGTTTCCAGCCGCTTTTCTTCATAATTACACAAAAGCTGACTCCTGAATGCAAGGGTGCAGGCAGCATTATTTCTGGTGTGTTTTGGATTACAAAATGTCTGTTTGAATTATGCTGAAGGAATGTATGTGTTTGTTGCTGTAAAGAGTTGATTAAATAATATTCTTAGGGATAAGAAGAGTATGGAATTTTATAGTTCAAAAAACAGTTGCGTGAAAAGCCACTTCTGTAAGGTGGGCGGGGGGGGGGGGGGGGGGCAGGAGAAGAAATAGCTTTCTGGTCTCAAATAGCATCTTCTGTCAGCACCTATGCAACATGCCCAGTGTCCTGCCTTCTTCCTCCCCCCCCCCCCCCAAAAAAAAAAAAAAAAACTTGTTTCAGTTCTTTTTGTAGTTTTAGGATTGAAGGATTAGGGCTGTTCGACCCTGTATGCACTCCTTCCCTTGTTTTCTTGCCAGCATGCATCCCCGTGAGGCAAATCCCTCCTAACAAACCCTTCTGTGAAGCTTTGTCAGTGACTGCCAGCCTAAGAAAGAAGATGATGATGAAAACATTCCTTCCAATAATACGTGCAAACAAGCAAACAAAACCACTCAAGGCTGCTTTGAGATTGAACTCTTGGAGCTACTGTATGTAAAATTTCCTGTTCAGTGTGCTTTGAAATGAATGTCCCAGTTCTTCAGGGTATGAACCATATTTTCTCTGTTCTATTTGTAACGTAAGCTGTATAATATATATCCCATTTTTGTAAAAGTTGGAAAATAATGTAATAACTACCTGTATCTATCTACATCTATGTCTCTGCCTAAAAGCCCAATAAATACTACTGTTATCATATCTACTGCCTTGTTACAAATAAACTCTGACACTGAGAAATATCACTGCCTCCTCTCACACAGCATCCTCAGACTGTCTGTCTTCTAATCTGCAGGATTCTAGCACAAATAACTTTCTGATCCTGTGAGAATTCATGAGGCCAAACATTTTTCCAAGCTCATTAGGTATAAAAGAAAGGGAATTAAGACAAAAGAAACCCCACCCTACTGGGGCACATCAGTGAAAATGCTTTCCTATGTACTCATAAATAAATAAATAAATTTGGATTTTTTTTTTCTTTCTCATTTGAGTTGTCTAAAGTTGTTTAATGCTTGCATTTTAACAATTTTTCCTTTCTTTATAAATAATTCAGGTGGGATATTCTGACAATTTCAAACTTTTCCCACGGTTTTGTCTTTTTTTCAATTTTTTCCTTTTTTTTTTTTTTTTTCCTACCAAACAGAAAATTGGTTGGTGAAAAGTCTTTCTCAGGAGATTTTTCTCTTAAGACATCAACACTTTTTTTGTTGTAAAAATGCTGAAGGATTCCTTCTCTGTCGTGCAGGTCCTCCTGTTCTCCCTGAGAACTGTATCCATCATCTCTGTCTGGTGCTTTCAATGAAGTGATCTCAGAGGAAGATTGTTCTTTTGTTTGGTTCTTTCATCTGGTGGCAGAATTAGGTCAAATGGTTCCAGGGATGGCTTATATGCTCCCATCTGCTAATGCTTTCAAAGAGTTTTTGTCAAACTCTGTATTTTATTAGACATAGAGTAGCTCAGGAAAGATACCTTAACTCTGGAGCGCTCTCCTTCTTTTTTATCTGCTCAAACCAGCCAGGATCTGTGTCCACAAGCATGTGTCCATAAATGACCAGTTACCTGCCATGTTCAGGGATTTCACATCCTCATTCAGACACCATGCAAAGGGAACTGAATGTGAAAGGTCCTGTTTCCAAATCAGTTCTCAGGTCATTATCTTCTTCCTCTGGACCATTCTGGAAAATGTAGTGTTGCAAACATTTCTGAAATATTCCTTAAATACAAATATTTCCCATTCAGAATTTACAGTGACATGTTTCATGCCTAATTCTGGGTCACAGGTTTTGCAAAGGGATCCATTCTGAGTAAATTCTGACTTAGCCGCCAAAAGTCTGGGCAAGGTGCTGAACTGGTAGAATGTATTTACTCTGCTATTTGTGTACTCATTTATTTGTTTGCAGTCTTCTTTTACCAAGCATGCTGTCTCCATGAGACAATTAGTTGAACAGAACATTGATAATTAAATTGCTCATTGAATCTGTCCTGGATTTTAATTTGTTTTTAAATTTTGCATAGAAACCTTATTTTTAACAAAACTAAATGGCAGAGAAATACAGCAAATATCCAACAACAATTTATTTTAACATAAAAAGACATGTATGTAAATACTCTATCATTAGTGGCTTTTGAGACATTTCCAACTAAATTAAAATAATGAGTATTTGTTTAGTACACTTGCTTTGATTAAGTTTCTGGCTTATGAGATTTTGCACAGAGGAAGGCTTTATCATACTGTTAAAAGCAAATGTTGATGGCACCCTTGTCAATTAATGCAGTAAGTAGGCCTTCAGGTTTGTTGTGTACCTAGTGACTTCTAGGAAAGTAATTAAAAAGTCATAAGATCCTTAAACTTGTGCCACATAGCCGTATGAATTGGAGCATAGTTCTCGAGGTCCAAGATATATTTTTCTTATCTTGAAAAATTGTGTTGCTGTAACAAGTTGCTCTTTATTCATTCATTTATATTATAGCAGTACCTAGAAGTGCCTCCCCAGTCATGGGTACCACTTTACTAGACAGTCTGCACCTGCCCATTAAAACACACTCTTTTGCAATTTCAATAATTCAAGTATGAGAGAAAAGGAAATTATTTTTTATTATTTTTTTTTTTTGCGGGGAGCGGGGATTGTCAAGGAACTGAGGCATAGCCATCACTATAAGAAAGTATTTAAACTCAGGCTAGAAATTGAAGTTTGCAAGTAAGTACTTGAATAATTCTTAGGATTTTAAAATTGCCTCTATAGAGAAATAAGTTGCATAAAACAAGACTGTACTGGGCTTGGAATTCCAAGAGTTATAAACATTTGTCAGATAATGCAGCATTGAGATGTAGTATTAGTTATGACTGAATATGTTTATGCAGACCTTGTCCTGGCACAGAGCAACTTTCCAGAAATTGACTTTGCAAATGTAATGTTCTTTTAATAAGCTTCTCATATGTAATCTAATACTGAAAAAAAAAATGTTAATGCTGGCAATAGAGTTTTTATAATTGGTTAAATTCTCCTTCATTTACTTAACAAGCCATTTACTTGTTTATATTAAAAAGCTGCATCCTGGCAGAAGATGTCAAGTGAAATTTGAAGCCCGGGGAAATGAGGACATTTTTCCCCATTGGCTTCACAGAGACCAGGATTTACACAACAAAATTTTAGATTCCAGAATTAGGATTTCCAATGACATGAAGATATCAAAATTAAATATCTGATTCCTTTAAAAAAATCTTATCTCTGTTAAATAAAAGAAAAAGGAAACATAGAATGAAGCAGATTGACCTTATGTTTTAAAGAATCAATTCTCTAGAAGTCCCTAAAATCAAAAAATTTGGTCCTTAATGTGGCTGAATTTTAATTGTGAAGCTTATTTTTACTCTCATACATAGAGTCTATCTATATGAAAATATATATATATTTTAAATCTATGATAATTAATTTCAGTGGACGTTACTTAAATATTAATTGCCTCACATTTTCTGAGTGTCTGTACTATTCCTATATGTTGCCTTATAATTGCAGCTCCAGGCAGATACTTCTAGCTCTTTTTACCCAGTTACAACTTTTAGACAGCACTGTTTTTGGCAGAGCAAACCTGTATTATATGTAGCCAATAATTTCTATATAAACATATTCTGCTGTTGGAGTGATCTCCTCTAGAGATACCAAGCAAGGCCTTCTAATTTGAAAAAAAAAAAACACTTTGTTAAGTGGCAGATAGTAATTTATTAAGATATTCTGAAATTAGCATTAATGTTGAAGGACTTGAAGAACCATTACCCACTCTGTGGCAGATATTATTTTGTGGAAAAGTAGTTTTATTTAATGACTCTATTCTATAATCTATAGACATACCACATTCTGCATAACGTTTCCTAATTCATCTTTCTGTATTTTTTTGCTGGCTTATCTGTTGCATTGCAAACCTTCCATTTATTAGTTTAATATCTGCTTAGGTGAAAGTGAGAAAATTTTAAGTGAGTTTGGGCTCATCCCAGTGATTAAGACTTTGACATTGTGAACATGTCAGGAAATCGAATGGAAATATCAGGAAACAGTATGGCAGAAACAGCATAATTTATTGCTCTATTTAAGAAAGTCACTTAGTTACCTTCCTTATCAAAGTATTCTGAGCATACATGGATGGTACATACTCTTATGATCAGGAAAGAGAATGATATCCATCTACTGGCTTCTCCACCCCAATGAATAGTAGGAGTCCTTGAAGTCAGGCCAACCATGTGCCAAAGTAATTTTTCAGGAATAATAAAAACACAATATAATATGTAGCAACAGATAACCAAAGGAAAGCTGTACTGGTCTTAAGACTTCACAAAGTCTCCTCAGAAGAGCCATATTCCTGTGAGTGGGACACAAAAGATGTGTCTTTTCTCCTGTAATATGTAATCACATTTTCAAACTCATTTAGAGATGCAAATAAGTGGAATTATTGCTTCAAGCTTTTCTAGCTGTGCATACCCTTAACTGAATTGTGGGATCCTAGGGAGATCCTGAAGCAAGTGGGTGCCCATGCCAGACTCTGCATAGATTCTTAGGAAAATAAAAAATTTTAAAAAAATAAAAAAACAAGTGGCACCAGGCCTCTTCAAGCAAGAGTCCTGACCAGCCTTGGAGAAAACAGAGTGACAACTCCACAAAGACAAATGAAGTAGGTAGAGGCAAGTGGAAAAGGTACAGACAGCTAAGCTCATCTTCCAAACAAGTATATGTGCACTTCACTTCTGAAAACTAGCAAGCCCAACAGCAACCTCTTTATAATCCATCCTAGAAGAAAAATAATCTTATTTTTTTCTATTGGAAAAACAGTTTTGTTTTTGTCAGACTGTGGGTTTTACAGTTGACAGTATTCCTTTCCCAGGAGCTGAGAACTTTCTTGCTGTAAATTGAATGAATGACAATATTTAGAAAAAAATCATGAAGTCAAATTTTCAGAAACTATTCCTTTGCCAATGAACTGTTTGTATAGGACTTTCTGAACATAGTTTTGCAAACACAATGAGAAACATAACGTGAGTTTTTCATCTGGGTACTGGGTAGTTTAGAACAGATGAAAACAATTATAAGCAACTTGGAGAGTCAGCAACAGGCCCTGCTTGAACCTATGGAAAGGATTTAGCTAACTGAGAAAGGTTGAGGGATTAGATTCAATAATATAAGATAACTTATAAGAGAATCTAAAATGAACATCCTTTTTCTTGCTGTTCACTTTCGAACATCCTGTTTTATAACTTTTACTGCCTTTTAGCTTGGCAAACTGGATTGTAAGGACATAATGGGGAGATATAACACCTTGGGAAGAAGACAGTATTTTGCATGAAATCCTGAAAGCTCTGGAACATCATTATAGAAGCTGTAATATTTGTTGCTGAATCTTCTATATGTTCCCTGCACCCAGTGTCTAATAAACCCCTCCCCTCTACTTCACTTGAGTGTGGTAGTGTCTCACAGACTTAGTTCTCCTTTTCCACTGTAACTTTTCACATCCCATAGGTTATTTTATTTTATTGTGGAACAAAAAAATTTCTAAATATTGTTTCTCTTTGAAAGGGGAGCTTATCGGCGGAAACATTTAAGGAATCATGCATTTCTTGTAGAGCTCAATTTTCATTTCTTTTAAGTGTATTCAACTTGTTCTCCTGTTCTTCCACATATTCTAATGCATAAATAAAATCCTATTGTAATTCTTTTTATCTGACTCTTCTGTTTACCTCCTGCTGCATGTGGAAATCTTAGAAAAAGCCTATGGAGTGGAATATGGTTTTATCTCTATACCATATTTAGTAGAGTAAATAGGGGAAGATGGGAAGAGATCATCAACAAATAGAAGCTTTAAAAGAGAGGGAGAATCAAACATGTCACTTAAATGGAGCTTTTACTCTCCAGTGCTTTAATGAAGAGGCCCTTTAGATACATTATTTTAATTTATCAGGAGCAAATGGTTTTAAAGCTGAAGTCAGATAGTTCCACCTTCAACCAAATAACTTAAAAGTGTTTGAAAATCATTAGTGGTTTTGAAGACAGCTGATCCTCCAGGTCAAATAATTTAGGATCTTTGTGGACAATATGTTCAAGCACAATTAAAGAGACAGTTCAGCTATAAAGTGTGAATTACAAGGGAACAGGTTTTGAGAAGACAAAGATATTGTGATGTCTCAGTTCTTTACCCTTCTTACTTAGAAAAGGACATATGACTGTGGGTCAAACATGTGCACGTGCAACATTGTTTTGCAGGGCTTGTTGCTAATAGAACTACTTTAATGGATGACCTTCTTTTAACATTTCTGCTTTCTGTTTCAATAGTTGACTGCTTAGGCAATACTGATATTTTAACCTCTCTGTACCTAAGGAATGCCTGGGACTTTCAGTTGTGAAAAAAATAAGGAAGCAAGTGCATACCAAAGTGTTCCCTCAGTAACAGTGCTCATCCAGACTACAGACAGGGGAAAAAGAAAAAAAAAAAAAAAAAAAGAGGTATGGTTGCATCCCACAGCCTGTCTAAAGATTGAGACTTGTAAAATGGCAGTTTAAGTCTGAGGTGAGCTGAATTGCTTCCTTGACATACCCATCTCACTCCATTTTCTCCAGTGGCAACCTGAAGATAGGAAAATCCTGATTTGATTTTGCTTCAGTGTATACAATTCAGTTGAATGAATACAGACTTTTGAATGTTTCAGAGGCAGAAATGTTCAGAATTACTTCAGAAATGTTTTATCTTCTACAAATAGCCAAGGATCAGCAATATTCATAACAATTTGTGTCCCTGCAGTTCAGAATTTGTATGACCAACCAGTTACTCATAGTATTTCAGTGGCATGCAATATGTTGCAAATGATTCTCACAGAAAGATGCAGGCCCTTTTTTTTTCTCCTCTTTCTTCTCATCTGCTATTCATTTTTTTCCTTTTCCTCAGTGTACCTATTCTAAAACTTGCTATAAAAATTGGGATGATTGGACTGCTCAGTCAGCTGTAGATCCTAGTCAGGAAGTACAGAAGTGCTCACTTTTCCACAATGAAGCATCCAGGATGAGAATGCAAGATATAATAGAAACGCCAGATTGCTGGCACATAGTGAAGGGTATATGATCACTGGAAATTACTCCCTAGATGCCCTTGGCATACTCACATCTAAGTTCTACTGTGACACTTCACAAGTAATCTCTAAATGTATGGATGGCTGCAACAGGAAAAACAGTCACTGAACTAAATGCAAATGTGACTCATGCAGTGCTACTAAAAGGCTGATTGCTCTGTCCTGTATGATATCCATTTGCTCTTTCTTTGCTGTTTTACATCATTTGAAATGAAAGCAATTTAGACTTTGCAATGTGTACGTTCTCCTAGGTAAACTCTGATAGTGAAATAACACAGCAAATCATAGCAAAACTATCTTGCTACAATGTAGACTTTTAAGAGATATACCATTTATAAAACCAGTAACGGAAGATTTAAAACCTACCAATAAAAATGCACAGCAAGCAGTTTTAATAATTTGAGGTATTTTAAAAGAACAGTTCAACTGTAATTTGCTTGAATTTAAGATTTAGATTTTTAACACTACAAAAAATGTGTATGTAGCATAACTAAAATATCCGCTTGAGCATTCACGGTTTTTAGGATCAGAAAAGGGAAAAGACTGTATTTAATCCTAAACCAGTGGGCTTTCTGTGGGCTATATCATTAAATGCATTTCCTTTTCTCTGATGGAAAGGCAAAGGGGAAAAAAAATCCAAAAACATTAACAAGTAAAGGCAGGGTGTCTGGAAAAATGCTGGCAACTAGCAGTGGTATGCAGAATTTTATAGAGGTTACCGGATGGGAAGCATAGAAAGTTTGTATAAGTTGGAGGAAGAAATTTGAGCTAAGATCCCTGCAAATTAAATACCATGGCCATGTAAATTTAAAGTAGAAAGAGAGGCAGACTATGCTGCTGTAGTTTCCTGGAGCTCTTTCTTACTCTTGCATGGCTTAAGATCCTCTAAAATGTTATTCAGGATATATCCACATGAGAGCGAGAGAAATAATAGTCAATGGGAAAAGTGGCAAGATAAAATGCATAAGACAGAAAATTGCTCTAAAATGTTCCTCAGAAAATGATTTTTAATATCAAAAGACATTTTCAATCTATATTTTAATTCGTTTTTCTTCTCTATCTCGGGCAATTTGGATGAGGTTTTTAAGGCTTGCACATCTGTTTTAAAAATCATCCAAACATTGTTTGGTGGAAAATTCTCTCAGGTGCAGAGGGTCATCACAAGGTCTTTCTATCTTTCATGCCAACATCCACCCTTAGTATGTTTTAAGTGGTGCAGGAAAAGACAAACGAGAAGAAGAATTTAATCTAGGAAAATGATATCAAAGCATCTGCTCAGGTTTTGAAACACATTACATCACATTGGATCCTTGTTTCTGTATGTATTTGGTTTGCATATTGTTCAAAGTAATTATTTTTAATGTAGTGGGTAATATCAACAATGCTTTGCTGAATAATGCTGTGCTCAACATCCGCTGAGAAATTCACCTCTAATATTTTAGAATTCCTATCCATACTTAGTTATGATGATTTTTTTTCTACAGTGTTCCTAATGAGATTGCACACAATGGCAAAATTAATTAATCTTTAAATTAAGGGACAAGCAATGGCTCCATATATCAGCATTTTGTAGGACAAGAGACATCAGGTATAATTAAAAGAAGGGACAGTGGACAGGTGGGAACTTTAATTATTGATTAAATTCTCTCTAAAAAGAAATTCCATTATAAGCTTTTTAGCAACACTATCTTACTCTATTACTGCGACTCATGTTTTTATCACATACCCACCCATATGCAGATGTGTCTGGCGTTTAGACAGTGGAAGGTGTTGGCACACAACCAGCAGGCTAAAATGCCTCAAGGTTTATCAGTTGTCAGCACGGGACCAAGTCCAGGGGATCACGTACTGCCCTGGATGAAACAGCTTCTCTCCTTCACAATGCTGTGTAGGAGGAAAATATTCTATAAAATGACATCAACACTTCTGAAGTGCTATCACAAGCAAAGACTTAGCCTCCCAGGGCATTAGCAGCTCAGAGAAAACTGTAGACTTTCACATTTCTATCACAATTTGGTGTAGATGCCTGTCTTTTTTAGTGGCTTATGCTACCTTTTCGGAAGGGGACTGCTTCTTGAGACTCAGTGCTTCTGATTCACCTCCTTCTCAAGGAAAGCTGGGAGTGATAATCCCATAAAAGCAGCATATGTTTAGACACTCAGTGAAAGGAATTGTTTCTACTCTAAAACTGACAATCAGCACTGAAAACTGAGGGGTGGGGGGAGAGGGTTAACACAGTCCTTTGTAGGATGGTAAATCTTGGTAAATCTCTTACATCTTCTTTTGTAGGACACCAATCCAATTTACTATCTGTGCAATCAGAAACTCATAGAGCCTACAGAATGTTTCTGGATTTTTAATTAAGTGGACAAAATAAAGTTACAAAGCTGTGATTTCTTTTTCTGTATTTAAATTTCCTTCTGCTTATTCACGTTAGTTCAATTCATGTGTCATCTAGAAAACCAGCAAAAGGCTCCTTCACCATCTAAAGTTTCCAAGGACATCAATTAAAAGAAGCTGTCTGTAGAATGGTAGGCAGTGCTGAATGCCATGTCAGAAAATAGGGATGGACCCTTAAAGTTTGGAAATAATGTCCATTGCAATTAGTGGAAATTTTAGGTATAATCCAACTGGCAGATATGAGAATCTCCATCATAGCACTGTTGCATAAGAAAATATACTTTAAAAACTAGGTTAATCTCAAACTTATGGCTTTCCATATGAATTTTTCCTTCCTTCCTTCCTTCCTTCCTTCCTTCCTTCCTTCCTTCCTTCCTTCCTTCCTTCCTTCCTTCCTTCCTTCCTTCCTTCCTTCCTTCCTTCCTTCCTTCCTTCCTTCCTTCCTTCCTTCCTTCCTTCCTTCCTTCCTTCCTTCCTTCCTTCCTTCCTTCCTTCCTATTGCATATAAGAACTGAGAATGTAGTGAAACTGGAAAAGAAAGACTGATCTGAGATCTGAAAAAAGAACAAAACAATAAGCACAAAGTAACGATAAATGGAATGCACTGAGTTGGAGAAAGTCTAGTGTGGAGCAAGCAGGATTGATGGTTAGTGGAAGTTATTTATATATTTTTTTAAGTCATTAGTAGTCAGGACTATTAATGAAATTCAAAGACTGGAAAAAGTTTACACACCTCTAGGGCCAAGGAGAAATAGATGAAAAGGACTGTGCTCCGTAACTGTATAAACAGAAGAGAAAAAATTAAATTTGACATAATCTATAACAATATTTGGCAGACATAATGCAAGGATGTCAGTCTGATGAAGGAGACAAACCTGGGAAGTAATAATGGTTCAAGAAACACATGGGATTAATTGTGGACAACAAAATATTCATCAATTTGCAATGTGCAACAGCTGGCAGAAAAAGGGCAATACACTTATTTTAGGCTGCGTGCACAAAGACATCATATGGTGAAGAACGTAACAGTATCTTTACAGCTCCTAGGTCATCCTAGTTAAACTATTACATGGTGTTTTTTTTTGTTGCTGTTGTTGGGTTTTTTGTTTGTTTGTTTGTTTGTTTCTTTTCCTAGACATTATCAAATAAATATATTGAGAATCTGGAAAGACTTTTAAAGAACAACAACAGAAATGTCAAGTTGGCTGGAAGGATGGGTACCTTGGGAGGAAAAGCATATTTAAAGAGATGTCACCATTCTGAAAACTGCTCAGTTTTTAATAGTAATAATAATTTAGAAAAAAAAAAAAAAAAAGTAGCTTCAAGAAATTTTTCCCTTGACTCCTTCTACCAGACTCTTTTTTTCCTCTAATTTCTTTCAGTTATGTCTTTTTTAGACTTTATACATAGTATGACTAAGAATATAAAGTGAAAGGACATTGAAGGAGAAGCATGTTTCTACTAAACTTACAGTGTCTATAACTACGTATAGTTTAGTTAAACTGTGAATAAAAGTGAACGTGCAACTACAAATATTTGTTTCTTAGCAGCAAGACTTAATACCTTTTTTTTTTTTAATTGTAAGGAAACATAATTAAGAATAATAATGTGAAATTAAGAGATCGAAATTACATTGAATACCTGGAATCAGTTCTCACAGCATATGATATTTTGATTAAAAAAAAAAAAAAAAAAGAATTTCTTCACTCTTAGAATCTGAAAAAAATAAGCTAAAGAAATTTTATTAAATGTACATTTTATTAAATGTACATTTATTAAATATAAAGGAAGAGTTCTGTAATGTGAACAAAGTTATTAGGCCTTAAAACATCTCTGATTTTGTTTATGGTTATGTGATCTCTGCTGCTGCACATCATTTGTCAGCATTTACAGTGGATCTTCTCAGAGACCAGACATCCTTCTCTTCCTCTCTCTCACCCACACATACACACTGTATACACATTTAATATATACAACAAAGAAAAATTTCCAAGCAACACAGACAAAGTAAACATATACTATCCATTAACAGTAATGAGACATACATATTTAAATTCTTAGTTATTTGGGGAAAGATAGATAACCATTAATTTATATTTTCCCCAAGCATGAGCTAAAATTTTAAAACTCCTGGATTACCAAAAAGTATAAACACTAAAGGAATAAGCTGCTAGTGGCACTTAATAGTGCTCTATTAACAAACTAAAGGTTTGGCTTTATTCAGTATTTTGCTTTATTTTATCCTATTTTCAATAAAGACAACAAAGACTGAACAGTAACTGTTAGCTGTGGGATACAGTTGTCGACAATGTTTAAGAAAAACTCTAGGGAAAGTCTGTTAACAGCTCTTTAAACTGGAAAATTATTCACTTGTATGGAGGAAATACAGTATGTGCATTTACATCTATGTGTTATGGGATAAGCAGAGTTAAGACCATGTAATGAATGAGCTGTGCTGTTTGACACAGTTGTTTTGTGGAGCAATGTGACTGAAGCTGATGCCATCGGTCACCAGTGAGTGTCTTGATATTGCAGCAATAGTCTACCATGATGGTCCTCAAATCCACATTAATACCTCAAAGCACTGCATAATCATTCATGTTCTTTCTCAGTCTTCCTGCCCCATTACCCATCTGCTTAACCATGACATTTCAAGAGTCCCTCCCTTCCTCTCTCTGGATTTTGCTCTCTACCAAAGGTATCCGTGCTGAACAAATGCTGTCCTAACTGGATAGTGGGAAAAGCTGTAGCTCTAACAATTCTTTCAGTGAAGCAAATAAATCTGGGGTAACACCAATGAAAAACAATATATTTTTTTTGTAATCAATATGCATATTTTAAATGTGTTTGTATCTCAGAGTATGTCTATCATTTTTTTAACATAGATGGTGACTGTGGCTGAGCTTAGGGAGAAAAAGATAGGGACAACAAGAAAAAGAGGAATTTATTTAAATAGTTCCTTTGCAAACAGTTCTAAAAATCCCCATTAAAATTACATTGCTCTCCAGAGTTATTGTTCCAGATTTAGAAATTTAATCTTTAAAATGATAAAAAATAGGGTTTATTTCTGCTTCATAAGTAAATCTCAATGTTTCTTCTACCAAGTAGTGCCTACTTCTATATCTTAGGAGATAATATTGTGAAGACATTTATTCTGTCTTCTGTCTTCATGCCACAAAAACACTACATGAAATAGCATATGCATACAATAGGTTGTGCATATGTGTATGTACATTCATATATAGGTAAAGCATGCAAACATTATTTTAGAATTTAATGTGCCATCTTTTGTGTCTATGGTAGACTTTCGGTAAATAAAGTATTAATTAATGTGCATCGACCATTTCTTTGATATTGTGTTGTTAAATGTTTTTACATTATTTAAATCACGAACACTATTTTTCTAGCTAGCTATGTACAACTCTTATGAAGTATTTCCTGTGAACCATACGTTTTGCAACAGATCAGGTAAAAGGAGTTGGCAGCACGGTGTCAAGAATAAACTTTAAAAGAGCTCTCTAAAAGTAATGCTTGGAAGGTATTCATTTGACCTTCAGTGACAGAGCTTATGCCTTGCAAATTGATTAATATAGATACAATATCAAATCATTTTTCATACAATTTTTTAATGTTTGTTAAATGCTGGAGCAGTATGTAAACAGAGTATTTGGCATTTTTATTAGGCTGTGGAACTCAGTCATTTCCTTTGCAACAACATCTCATAAACTATTTTGACAGTCTAATAAACTATAAAAAGCTGTGGTAAAAACTGGCTCTGAATGTTATAACCGTACAAAATGGAAAGAGCAAGAGAAAACATCTATCACTGAGATTATTATCACTGTTGCCATGGCAACCTGGTTGCAATGGCAATATCTCCATGGTTCTGCTGTTTGTTATCATCTTTCTTGATTTTACATCATTGAAATTGTAGTAATTACACTCTGCCTGATGAAAAATGCATGCTGTCATGGCAACTAAGTCAAATATTCTTAATCATTTCACCTCTTCAATCTAAAATGTAATTGTTTGTCAGTAAAATAGGTTATACAGAAGGCTTCTATGGACTTACGATTGCCTTAAGTGTTTTGCAAAAATTGTGCTTTTAGACTCAAGACCCTAAGCTAAACTAATAGTCTACAATGGTAAACAATGACTCATTAGAGAAAGTAATCAGGTCTTATTTATTGTAGAGTAACTGTTCTAGTGTGATAGAATAATGAAATATAAAACATATTACTTGAAATCAAATGTACCAGAGAACAGTGACAATATTGCTAGAATCTTGAGGTAAATTTTATGTGATTCAGATTCTGTATTCATTTCATTCAAGCCCGCTTGCCACTTACATCTCAAGAGTATCCACCTGAAACTTAAAATACATTTTTTGTTATATTCATTGACTGCTCCATCACCTCCACACATATTTTTTCTTTGTAAATTCAATATTGAAGATTTAAAACACTGAATATGATCTAAGGAAAAATAGTAATAAACACTTCAAAATTTTGAACATTATATTAAAATTCAAATCTCATCTTTTTACCTCTGGTAATACTTTGCAAATACTGTGCATCTTTTCAAATTGACTGTAAACCCAATTTGCAAAGGGCTTTCAGTCCAGACAGATAATTGGGACGGCCATATTAACTCTGCTATATATCGGGAACATTATCTTATGAGGTATCAGTTGCAGGTACAAATGATGAAATTCATAAATATAGTTTCCCAGATTGTGTATTTTGTCTCCCAGAAAATTGCTTGCTCTTCAGACTACCTTTTATACTATAGTTAATTGTTACTTCAGTAAGCTATTGCAATTAACTGCAGGGTCAGATATGTTGAGCATTTTTTTTAATTGGCCCTGTTTGCCTGTTCTTGAGTATGTCTGATAAACTTGTTCTCTTCTCTTTGCAACAAAGTGAACTCTACTGATACTTATGTCACCTGGGTTTGTGTATAAGCTCTGCTTTGTGGTTTCTCAAGTCTTTTATTACTGTTCATGCATGAGCAGATGGTTCTAGTTAAGTTGAGGCACAGTGTCAAAGTTTCTGCTTCAAGCACTATTGCTTGTCTTATTGATATTTTGTATACACTAAGATTTTCAGCCATCTGGGGAACATGGAAGAATATTTCCTCAATGCTCTGAATCAATTTGGGATTTACTTTGTTTTGTTTTGCACTGGCAATAATAGTGTGCATCCAGGTGCCCAGCCCTGAATTATTTCTACTTCAGTGAGTGCTGCATTTAAATACTTCACAAATATTAATGAACTCTTCTGAACATTTCTTTGAGAGAAGGAAGTATTGCTGATGGTTAGCTGAGACACAGGGAAATAAGGAGTCTTAGTAACAGCCACACAAGAGGTTATAAGATATCCTGGAATCAAACCCAGATTTTCATCGAGGTTTTACCTAAAAGATCATTCTTGTTTGAAGGCCAAATCATGAACTATTCACCCAAAAAAACATTCTCATTGGAATGACTGTGACCTTTCTTCTTATGCGAATCCTCTTGCAACTCAATGGTGACTCTACTATGCATGGAATTAAGGCTCAGGGAAACTGCTAAAATGACTTGCCCACTGGGAATGTGCTGAACCACTGGCAATTATGGCCCAGTAGGGAGCGTGATTTCTCCCACAAAATTACTCAAGTTAAGCCACAACTCAAGCTGGGTACAAAATTTGTCCTTTTGTAAGAAACATCCTGCTACTTTTAATTTAGCTGCTCCTTTCTCCAGAAGAAATTAAAAGCTACATATGCCCAATTTCCCCAAGAGGGAATCATGCTGTCAAGCCCCATTACCTTAGGGAAAAGAAACCAAATTAAAAAAAAAAAAATTAAAATTTACCCATTGCACACACACACACACACACACACACACACAAAAGCTAACAGTAACAATTTGAAATTATCCACAAAATGCAAATATCAATATTTAAAGCACAGAAACAAAGTATACTCAGTCAGTGAAACAAACAGTAAAATTGGATCAGATCTCAAAGATCAAAAATGTGGTTCTGAACTGTACTGAATTTCTGCCCCTGATTTGTTGTCTTATGAATCACTGGGGCTATGTGAGAGGGAAACATTTTCTTTTTTCCTGATGACTGGAATCAGGTTTCAGTTCCAGAGCTGGATAATGTTCTGTCACTCATCCTATATTAACTTATACATCAAGTTTCTCAACGGAATTTCTCTCTCATGTTTATTGTCAACAGTTAGGTCTAAGTTGTGGATGTTTTATTTTCAGGAACCCCAGAACCTTTCCATTTATTCATCTGATCTGAGGTTTTCAAAAGCTTCTGTATAGGTATCTTCCTTTTGACTTTAATTGGCTTTGCATCAGACTGTAAAACCCCATTTGGGTTTTAAATTTTCTTTTACTAGATTTTCACTCAGGGTACTGCAGCCTGTGCCTTATAAGCCAACAAATATGCCTGGTATTCCTTGGCCCATTTGGGCCTCATTGTTGGTCCCTTTGGGCCTTCATTTCAGTTGTGCTGAAATGAATGTAGAGCCTCTATTGAGATAACCTCTGCCTGAATCTGCTTTCTTTCATTACTGAATTCCAGAGTACAGATGGGCTGTGCTGGGCTTCCCCATCCACAACACAGCCTGGTTGTAGTCTCATGGAGATGGTGATGGTTCCTCGTCCTCTATAAAGCTAAGCACCCTCATTCCTCCCTCCAGCATATATACTCGCACACAACTGGAAACAGGTTTTGGATTCACAATGGAAACTCCAGCATACAGAAAGCAAGTATTATACTTTTAATATATGAATTAACAATACCCTGAGAAACAAAATAGCTGATGAGGGAGACATTTCTTAAACTTTTATTCTGGTTTGTGTATCCTAACAGACAGTGGAAAGTATAACTTTCACTGATAAATAATATAGAAAATTCCAGATGAGCATGCAATCACTCCCAGCAAAAATGTAGTCAGAAGGAATAAAATTAACTAATTGATTAATTAATTCTTCATAACTACATTCTCTCACCTCTACTAGTATGTATCCATTGTGTCATGACTATTTGCACAAAAAGGATGTAGTCTTTCTGCTGAAGAACTTACAGTAGCATTTCAAGCTTTACCTGTGCTGGATGGAGGACCAACGCAAAAGGATTAGCAGCAGTCATATCTCTGTGCCATAGACCCTATTGTGCTAACAGATAATGGATTTTTGTTTGCTAACAAGGAGGGGCTTCTAGAGTTTTCCCCATCTAGTGTGACAAAACAATATTTGTGAAATTTTTGTTGCTTAAGGGTTTCCTTATGATTTTTGAGATTGGAAGACACCTGTGAAGCTTAACATGTACAATACAAATAAAAAATGAATACTGATAGTGTAGATGTATATACACAGTACCACATAAGGTTGTTTGGTAGATAACTTTTCTAGCTCTCTGTTGGGATTACTCTTACAAGTAATCAGGTATACTTTCTCTTCTCTAAATAATACCTATAAATCTGTTAAGCTATACCTATAATACCTATAATCTGTTAAGGTAACATCTGTTACCTGTTTTTCTGGAGACGAGTGGTAAGTTTTATTTCTGCAACAAAAATTACTGTTATAATGCAGAAGTACCGTGACTTCTCATTGTCATCCCGCCTTTTAGTGAATACATGTGCCATTTGAAAATATGTATATACAAACAAAAACTTGGAAGATACTTTCATAATATAAAATAGTTTTATCAGAATATTCTCTGTGATTTCTTGATATATTTTTGATCAACTGAGCAACATAACTGCTCAGACTTAGATAAGTAAATATGTGTTGAATGAGGACACAAAGCATGAAACAAAAATGCAAGAGAAGAAGAAACCGAGTATGTCTCTGTACTTACGGTATTTATGGAACTAGACAGATCCTGTAAGGCAATCTCCTGTATTGACAGATAAATTTTTGCTGCCCCTATTTTTTTTCCAGCAATTTCACTAAACATTACATCTACTGTTGCTTTCATTCTTTCTGATTCTTTGCTGTTTTATTTGTATCTATACTCAGTATCTATAAAACAAGTACAGAAGTAGCTAGATTCTTTGCCACAGAATTTCTTTGTGTATACTAAGGAATTGCACAGGACTTTTCCTTTAGGAATAAACATTATGTTTCAAAAATCTCATTGTAGAACTAGAAGAGGTCCAGACTATAGTTATTTAGTTTAAAAAGAGATCTCAAAAAATATATATTTTTGTTATTCTAAAAATCAATATTAAATATTTCCACAGATCCTCAGGGCAGAAATTCTACTGTTAACATGAAGAACTATGGCAAAACCTTACATATCACCTTTGTGTCTGTAGGTCTTTCATTTTGTAATGCAATCTGAGCTGTGAACCTATACTCCTTGTTTTAAAACTTTCCCATAGAAGTGTTATGGGTGGACTAATAACTATTTTAATAAAACGTACACTATGTAATGTGAATCCAGAACATAAAGTTAGCCAAAGGTGCCTGAAGATGTCCATCAGTTACTACTTCTTGTGTAATATTATCTTACTTAAATATCTTCTAAACTAACCCAGTGGGTTGGGATAACAACTGATGTTTCACTGAAGTGGTGGCAAATTTGCTGTGTTGGGACTGGTTTAGGAAAAGAGGGCTCAGTTAACTGTATATGTTGCCATGAACAGTGTCAGAAGTCTGAGTGGATATAATTGGCAACTAACTAGTAGAAGCTGAGCTACTTAACAAATTTAATTTCCTTTTATGACAAGGTCACCCACCTAGTTGACCAAGGGAAGCCAGCTGACATAATCTTTCTGGATTCCAGTAAAGCTCTCAATAATATTTCTCCCAGTATCCTTCTAGAGAAAACATCCCACATGCAACTAGATAAATAAATAATATGATGGGTGAACAATTGGCTGACGGGTCAGGCTCAAAGTTTCTTGTAAATGAGGTTATATCAGGCTAGCGGCCAGGCACTAGTGGGGTTCTGCAGGCCTCCATTTTAGGGCCAGTTCACTTTAATATTTTCGTAAATAACTTGGATGTAGGACTTGAAGATAACTAAGTAAGTTTGCAGATGATACTAAATTGGGAGGAGCTGTTGACTCTGCTGAGGGTAGAGAGGCATTGCAGAGAGATCTTGACAATTTAGAGGGCCAGGCAATCACCAACAATATTAAGTTTAACAAGAGCAAGTACTGCATTCTGCACCTTGCATGGGATGGATATAGGCATGGATATAGGTACAGTCTGGGGGATGAGAGGCAGCCCTGTGGAAATGAATCTGGGGCTTTTGATCAACAGCAAGTTGAATAAGAGTCAATAGTGTGCCCCAACTGTCCAAACTGAATCCTGGGGTGCATCAGGCATGGCATTCCGAACTAGAGTAATGTGTGCAGTCTTGGGCACCACAGCATGAAAAGGACATAAAACTTTTAAAGAGTGTCTAAAAGAGGGCTGCAAAGATGGTGAAGGGTCTAGAGGGCAAGATGTGAGGAGTGTCTGAGGTTACTTGGATTTTTCAGCCCAGAGCAGAGGAGGATGAGGAGAGGCCTCATGGTGGCCTGCATCTTCCTCAAGAGAGGAGCAGAGGGGCAGGCGCCAAGCTCTGCTCTCTGGAGACAGCAACAGGACCTGAGGGAATGTTATGGAGCTGCGTCAGGAGAGGTTCAGGTTGGATATTAGGAAAAGGCTCCTCACCAAAGAGATGGTCAGGCACTGGGACACGCTTCCCAGGGAAGTGGTCATGGCACCGAACCCATCAGAGTTCAAGCAGCATTTGGACAATGCTCTCAGACATGCGGTTTGATACCTGGGTGGTCCTGCATGGATCCAGGAATTGGACTTGATGATCCTTGTGGGTCCCTTCTAACTCAGGATATTCTGTGATTCTATGATTCTATGATTCTATAATTTTGAATTGCAAATTCAAGTGCTGTAGGTATTGACTCACAGCACATCCATTCAAATCACAGGACTCCGGGACAACTTGTACTGATTACTGATTCCACTTTATAAAAACATCAAGCAGCAAGGTTCTGTGTTTGTGTGTGTGTGAAGCAGCAACACTTGAATTATTATGGGATATTAAAAGATAATAATAATAATTTTTAAAAAAATTAAATGTTGGAGGGGGAAGAAAAAAGATAAAAGAAAATGATGTGGTTTGGTTGGTTGGTTGGGTTTGTTTGTTTGTTTTTGTTGTTGTTGTTTTGTTTGTTTGTTTTTCTTTTCCTCTGGACTTTTTGAGGTTGCTTTTCCAGAAGCACTGTGATCTATGAAACTTCATTTGCTGAACCAGAATTTAGTAATGGGCTTAGCATATTAGGACTGATATATGAAAAGGTAACATACTTAAGGACCCTCTTCAAGATTTAGACTTCTATAAGGTAATAATAAAACACTGACAGTGGGTAGTTTCAAATTACTTTTTCTTCCTAATTGGCAATTAGGTCTAATTAACTTTTAGTTAATATTCAGTGATTTCCTTTAACAAATGGAACCCTGATGAGATCACATCTGTTAAGACCACTTGGCTTGTATCTCCATTTTCTGCATATTTCTATAGTTTATAATAAATTCAGCATCAGACTAAAGAAAGATCGTGTATCAGCTGGAATGAAAGTATGCATTTATCTGAAGTTACCGTAAGTCCAAAAAACTGAAACAGTAGTTTGAGAAATAACATTTCTATGTAATCCCCAGGGTTTGGGATGCAAAACTTGTAGAGATCAAGCTGGAAATCTGAATATATTGGAAGTTTCTTTGATACTGTCTGTATTCTTTCTATAATAGTGCCATGACTCTCAGAACCAATGGATAAAAATCTAAAGAGTCATGTCTTCAATTACTAGCTTTGGTGAAAAAAAAGCAAACGAAATGCTCATTCAAAACAAGTTGAGGATTCTACCTCAGTGTATATATACTAAATATATTTTGCTGATGAGTTCTAGAAATTAATACTTTGATTTATTTGAGTCTCTCAGGATGAGGAACTGGATTCCATTATATTAATGAGACATGAGCAAGCAAATAAGTATACTTAAGTCTTTTAGGAACTCAGCTACAATATTTTATCCTTACATGGACAGTCCAGCTGACAGAAAAATAGAGCTGTTTGTGTGAGCAGAAAACATTTGCCTAAGTAAAGGTTTGCAGGACAACCATAAGGCACATTTTGTTCCCTTAGGTTTCCAGGCACTGATTTCATTCGATATCTATTTTTGTTTATTGATTTTTTATTTTCTCACATAGCCATGATTCTTGTCTTGTCTGGATTTTTTTTTTCTACTTACTCTATATTTTTCTTCTGTTTCTGACCCACTTTGAGTGTGTCTTGTGTGATTTCTCAGTAAAATAGCATGCAAAATCCTGCAAGACTCTCTAGAGTCTTTCTTCTATATAAGACTCTGCTAACTTGGTTTTTTTGTGTTATTTATCTATTTATTTATTTATTTTATTATTTTTTAATTCAGTATTTAGTAAATATGGAAGTATTGCTCATCTTGTGCAGATTAAGGGACATTTTGGGCAGTAGAGTAATATTTCTCTATTTGAGGAGAATTTGTACTGTACAAACCACAAAATTAAAGTTATGGCTTAAAGCCATTAAGTTATGGCTTTTTTTTTTTTTTTTTGTACTTGATCATAACATTCCTTCACAGAAAACAAAAATTTTAAACTTTGGTTGAAGAAACAATGCAAAATAAAAATGCGAATGCACAATATTTTTGTAGTTAAATGTAGTGTTAAAGTGCAAGTCACAAGAAAAATTTACAGTGGAACAAAGCAACTTAGAGTATCTAGATTGAAATAGTAGAAGTCATTATTCTTTGTATAAACACCATATATCATAAAACTTTATTTTGGCTTAAATAGAACCCCTACACATCAAACTTGCCACTTCATTTTTGCAATTCAAGATTTCTTTTCCTGCCTTTTGAATTGAACTCTAGTCTTTTTAATGAAAAAAAAAAAGTATTTCCTCAAAATTGGTAAAGGTTGTTACTATCTCCTGTCACATTTCACTACCTAATTCAGATCACAAATTTCATGTTTCCCTTAGTTGTGTTAGGCCTGGCTCAATTCTCGTTTGCCATGGTTCATGCTGACGTGATCACAATGATGTTGTGGAATTATGTTTTTATCTGTGACAGTGAACTGAGAATGAGGGCTGCTCAGTCCGCTGCCAAACTCTTCTGTAATGTAATCTCATTAACTTCCAGAAGTCAAGACTTGGATAGGTGGGTTACTTCCAAAACTAACCCCACAAGTGCTCAGGAAAAGAGTAACTATATGATTATATATGGTTTCATCAAAAAATACTTGAATATCTTTTTTAATGTTTAAGAATGCTGTACAGGTTCTGTATTTCCTTCTTAAACGAAAGATCCTAATATCTTAGGAAAATTTAGAACATGATAGTACTTTAGGGTTGTTAATTAGCTTTAATGCTTTCCTTAGAACAGGCTTTTCTTAATTAAATATGCCTAGGTTAAATATTAATGGTTAACATTTATAAAGAGCTTTGCATTTTTTTTGAAGTACTGACCAAACATAAACTAATTATATGTCACAATATCCTGTCTAATTAGGTAACTGTGTAATTTCCCCACAAGATACATTATTTTTCACTTCCTGTCACTGAACTATTGTGTAGTATTGCTTTACATTGCTAAATGGTTTCTTTCCACTCCAGGAGTGATTGAAGTAGAGGAAAAAAATACATGAAAGCTGCCTGGGAAATTTCATTTTCTCATTGGAAAATTCTAAGCTTGCAATTTGTTTGAAGGAAAGAGTCAGTTTTGCAGAAGCTTCTGAATTAAAAATAAAGGGGGGGGGGGGAAGGGGGAGGCGGGGAGCTCTTTGTATGATGTGGCAATATCACAGATGGTGTTTTCCATAAGAAAGATTTGGAAAGCTTTTTGCACCAAATTTTTGGTTACTGTATACTAAACATGAAGGAAACAAACCTTACATGTCACCATTTACAGGAACCTTTTGAAATCTTTGGTTGTCCTGGCTCTTGACCTAATCTATCCTTGAATGCTGGGAAATGTTTGCAACTCTTATGGTATATATAGCGTTAACAAATCTTCTGTGCACCCTTCTGGACAAAATATCTGTTGCATTTGATATTAACATTACCAAATAGAATGTTCTGATATACATCTATCCAATTGTCTCCCTATTTATGTTATGCATTCTTAATGTTTCTAAAGGCATCAGTTCTCAGATCAGTTTGGAATGGAAAAAATAAATTTGTATCATGGAAATTCAGGTCACATCATAAAATCAAGAATACCTTAATAGTAGACTACCTTAAATTATCTGAGCTTAGCTTTCTTGGAAATAGTTCTTTAAGTGAATTTTGCTACATTTGCTATTCCCTTTCCTTTGTCACATGAATGCTGAGATATGCCCTGTGAAAATTGACGTCACTGCTTTTGCTGAATGGTGTTTTTTTTTTTTCCTGTGGAAATGTATTATACTAATGCATGAAGAGTGACTTAAACACAGATTTCAGATTTTTTTCTCTCTTTTAAGTCTTACCTACAATGAGACATATCTTTTAAGAGACACCAATCTGTGGTATACCCTGCCCCCAGTGAAAACACTCAAATTGCAGCTTATATGGTAAGCTTATTCATCTGCCAGATCCAGGGTTCGTTAAGATACTGTTAATGCTACAAGATTTGCTTTTATTGTTTTTTATTTGAACAGGAAACATCTTGAGTCCAAAATTTTCCTTTTCACACTGTAGTAGCATCTTGGATACTGGGGCATGAAAAGTCCTTTATGCAGCATGGGCAAAATGAACAGCCTTTTTTTTTTTTTTTCTCCCTAATGCCTGGCAAAGTTATGAAGCTGTCAGTTTTAGTTGTTGCTCACAGTTGTCAGTTTGCCCAAGCAGATCCTTGGCACCAGGAGGGGACATGGCATCTTTCACCAAGGCACTAACAAATAAATATATCTATACAAGAATGTTTCTTTTTTAAAAGAATGAGTAATGGTTACATTCTTCATCTGTGGTTTTTAGAAAGAGCTATAGCAATGAAGTACTCAAATCCCACTGAAAGTCAAACATATTAAACTCTCAGACACTTAAATGTTAGTTCTTCCTGTTCCTAGGACCTGACAACATAAAAATTGTTGCCCAAATTAGAATCTCTACAAGACTAAAGCATTCCTAAAAGTTAGGTCACTTATTTCAATATTCAAAGAAGGACCAAACTGCAGTGGCAACTCCTACCCTAAAACATTTAGGTATTTTGATTATGCTACCAAAAAGACTCATCTTGAGTTTCCATTCGTGATAATCTTGACAACATAGTTAATTCACCTTTGCTACTTTTTCTGAAAAAAGAATGATTTCAGTCGTTGTATAATTTGTTGTACACATCATGTATGGGATGAAAAGAAAAAGGTCAAGATCCATCTGTGCTCCTCACAACAGCAGCTTCAGTAAATGTAGAAACATGATAATCTGAAATTTGCTTTTAAAGGGAAAGGTAAAGGAAAAAAAGGATTTCCAAAGCTTGATGTCCTAGGGAAGCTTTTCTGGAGTAATTATGCTAATCTGTTTGTTCTCTCTGTCCATCTGATTTATTAGAGGCCTTAAGAAAGCTGCATCTTTTTCAAGGAGTACTGCCTGCTGAAGTTACAACTCTTGGGTTCTATAGACCCCCCCCTTCTTTCACATTCAGCCCCTATTCATGTTATGGGATCTCTAATTCATAAATGGGTAGTTTTCCAAGGCTACAGAAAATTTCTGCTGCAGTGCAAACATATATATGAACATTCCCACAGCTTTAGAAATATAGTATTACTGTTCATGGAATTTAATAGAGTGCTATGCATACAGTTCCTGTGTCACTGATGTTATTATATGTATGTCAGAAATCCTATCTGAAAGGTACATGTTACGTTAGTGGCTTTTGTTCATCACTAACTCTTTAGAAAGCAATAGGAGTGGGATTTTTCAAAAGTATATGCCATGGACCTAACTTTTCTCAAGTTCAAACAAGAGAGATTTTTATCATTAACTTCAGTAGAAAATGATGTAGGGCAACACCAACTGCTAAAGAAGATCCAATCTGTTATGCTTATTAAAAGAAAGACTACAGAGGGACTCATTCTAGATTGAAGTCAATGGAAGCTTTGGATGTGAAAGATATTAATGACTGGCTCTTGTGAAAGAAACAGTAGCTCAGCAATAGGACTTCAGAAGACAACTTTGGCATTGGTCACAAATCTAGACATGTTGACATGGGTTCCTCAGTTTGAACGAAGTTTCCAGGAGTATATGCATTGGGATATTAACTGTCCTATTGCAGGGTTAAGATCTGAAGAATGTAAGAATGGGCTTAGTGCCATTCCTTTTGATTTCTGATACCTAAATTTCCAAACACTATTACACACTGTGGCTGTAAGTAATATTTGAAAAGGCAAAAGGAAGCTGAAATGTTGAATGGATACCTTAAAGGTAAGATTCTGCTAAAGGATAACAAGTGAGAGCAACCAAGTGAACACTTTCAAATCTCCATGGACTATACAGCATTTACAATAACAAAGAGTTAAAGATGAATCTACAGGACATCAACTGGTTTTGTATCTCACAAAAGTCTTTGGGGGATTGTAGGCTTTTTGGAGGTAATTCAAATTCATATATAGCCCTGATCTCAGAGTGCATTTTGATTGCAAAGTAGATCTAAACCACTACTGGCCTCTTTCTTAGTTATTCTAAAGTGTCTTTCCAAAGCAAGTTAATAAAGAATTACTTAAAACTGTTTAAAGAGTTATTTCTCTTTTCTAAATGTTCTGGAGAAATAAAAAAAAAAAAAAATAAAATAAATCTTAATGCAGATCAGCATCAGACACTATCATTTTAGTCTGATAGATTTTCACATCACTTGTAAAGCTGGTTGACTACACAAAGTGAAGGGCAATAATGAACTGATATGCTGCTTCAAGCGAGATTAAATTTTAAACAAATATCTGTATACTGATGAAGAAATATAGAAGAGTCTAAGGAACAGAAGTTTGATATGCATTAATACAACAATACTCTACAAATCTTCATATAGATCCCCAGGGTATCCACCTTATGTACAGTGCATTAGTATCTAATTTTACCTGAGAATTCTTTTCTTTGTTATTTCAGTCCTATTCCACAGCCTCTTGGGATATATTTTTCTTGGTATCTTGTTTTTATCATACTATTTCAATGTATTTTATTTGTTTCCCTTAGTTTTTCTCCTTTTCTGTTAATTACTTTGTGGAGGTTTTTTGACTTTCCTGAGATAGTGAACCAAGAAGACCTGGAGAACAGGTGATGCAGTAACTGTGTGTTACATTGTAGTCTCAAAACACAAACCATACCTCTAAAATTAAGTGCTATGCTATCTTTGCTTCTCTTTGATAACCATAGTTAACTAGCATTCTATTTAGTGATCCTATAAACTTGTTCCATTACAGAAAGTTTTGGGACAATTCTTGTCTTTGGTCTAGCATCCTGCCCCAGCTCACAGTCATTCCCTTCCAGGGTTCTAGGTTTCCAGTATTTCCTCTGAATAGATGTGGCATATATGTTGTGAGGCAAAGTGCTAGACTGTTTTATATGCTGTTGAGGGTGAGGGGGGTTGACCTATCAGCCATGCATTTAGCCCTTAATTCAGCTTTGGGCCATACCAAGGGCTAACACAGGAAAACCTAAAATTTGTAATAGCTCCATACAGCCTTTCTGTGAAATGGATGATGGCAAAGGTTTGTATCTGACCCTAAAATATAAATCAATGTTATGGTACTAGATTTACCTTGACAACAGAAATCAAGCAGGCTATCATTATTCCAGCACTGAATATTTTTATTTTCGTAAATTATAAATATTACTTTTTCCTCTCCACCTTCAGTCTTAAGAATGTGGTTTCACATTTCATTTAATGCTAAATGGTTCATTACATGGAGTAGCAACTTAGTTCTCTTATTATGGTGTTATCTTTCACTTTGTCAAAATATGTCTACTTGATAAGAAATCTGACAGAAGTTGCTTATGATGGGATCACTAACAGCCATCAGTTTCTCTCTAGCAAATGAAACTGTAACCATGGAAACGGCCTTTTTTTTGCCAGAATGAAAATGAGACAGCACTCTGCTGCAGCCATTAGTAGAATACACAAATGTCCCTCAAGGCAAACATCTAAAGCAAATGGACTGCAAAGTAAGGAGCACTAATTTCTATTTATTTAGGATTTGTAAACCTAGCAGAGCAAGATATTAACAAAGGAACAAACAAAAGGAGGTTAAAAAAAAAGATGTTCGTATTTTTCTTTCCATTTACAAAACTTATTTTAAATAAAAATAATTTATTCAGTTTTTATATGTATAAGTTTAAATAGTACTATAACAATACACTTAAATAGTGCTGTGGTTTGATTGTGCCTGTTCTATGTAGAAAATAATAACTAAAAAAAAAAATACATGAGAAACAGGATTTTTTTTTTCCAGTCTCTGGAAACATGCTTTTTAGTGCAAAACTATTAAAAATACTGAGAGTAAGACATTCATTTTTTTTTTAATACACTAATTTTCAGACAACTGCATTCATTCTGATAAGAGACAGCAGGGCTGATAATAAGTCTATTCTAAACACTATCAGCAGTCAGCCACAGGCTGTCAAAGACCTTTCAAGTATCAGAGTCTTCTTACTGTCCTCTTTATTCACTACTACGCCCATCTCACTACAAACTACTTATTGAATGCACAGCTTCTTTTGACAGACTCAGATTAGGTGCAGGGTCTTAAACCATCTACAACACAGATCAGTAAAATATATCATCCCTTGTTTGCCTTTCCCTTTCAAATCAAAAATATTAGCTACTTTGGGAACTGCAATGTCTAGCCTCTGTTCTATTTACAGCTCACTGGATAAAAAAAAGATACGGTTTTCCGCTAGGGTAATTAGTTTGTTAACCAAAACTTTTTTAGATATTTATTTCATAGCTAACAATGGATTGGAATCATAATGCCAATTAAGTACAGATACCTTGGCGTGCTTCAGATAGCTGTGTGCCTGTAAATATGACAAAGTGACATGCTGTGACAGACACTTTCAGAGAGCTGTTTCCTATAGTGTGATTAGAAATACCCACCGTTGTTCTGATATGTTTCACATAGGTCAGGGTTAAGCCATACTTACAGAGAAGTTGCTTACTGCCAGCTTAAAGGTTGAGCTGTGAAAAAATAAAGAATGGGTAATGATAAAATAGAAATACTAAATTGAGAAGGCTCTAATGGCAAAATGTTCAAACGTTTATAAACTTACACTCCTTGACCTTTCTGGCTGTGTAAGTGTTAATCATGTCACAGACAAACCATAAAAAATGTGAGTAATTAAAATGACATGATAAAGACCACTGCCTTGAAAGTTACTTGGTTATCCTACCTGCAAATTGTCCTTAGGACATTCCCTCTTATATGAAAGTACATGTTAAAGTAAACATAAAAAAGGGAGAGGTGTGTTGATTTTTGTTTTTGCCTCATATTGTCTTTTAATTGTCCTAAGCATATGTTCAGCCATATGTGTGAGTATATATGTATACTCACACTCAAACATAAAGTAACAATAGTAAATTAACATTGCAGGTAAGTTTGCAGAAAACTTTTTCAGACTCAATTAAGTATCTTCTTTAATAGACGCATGTTTGGGAAAAAGTGAGCAAGTAAAAAAATTTTTATATATTGGAAAACTGGGAGAAAAATAAAATAAAAACAAATAGCTTTATTTTCTATATTCTATTATGAAAACATAGGACTGCACCAACATTTTAAGGTAATGAACACTAATTCAGACATAGCACTAGTTAAGTGCAGCATTTACACTTACTAGTATGCATAATATTTAATTAAAATTGGCAAAATTTCCAAGTAAATAGGTTTGTTACTGGCTGCTAAACGCTGACAGCTGGAGTTACAATTCTATTTAGTCCACACATCCAAAAAAGCTTTAGCTGAATATTTACTAACCTAGTCTGAAATTCCATCTCTAGAAGAATAAAAAAGATGAGTTGCTAGATGAAATGTATAGTACCAAAACAGATTTAGTGTAAGAGGACAGAAAATAGATAATGTTTAATGACCAGATTCTCACTATTTGCATTACATTTCAAATTCAGTCACCTTTATCATCAGCTAACACAGTATCTGTGCAGCCCTTTGCTGGTTGTCTGTGACTTGTTAATTCCTTGTAGGATGGTGAATTATGCCGCTAATTATATCAAAATAAGCAACTATATGCAAATATTATGATGTCTAAACTAAATGTTAAGCAAGGTGGCAGTGATATTCCATTGCTCGAGTAGATTGTTATTCCTGTATTATTGCCATACTTTCAGTGGAGACTGTGCAGTGGGTAATTTGGTTCTCAGCTCTGGATTAAACATTTGTGTCTGTCCTATATTCCTGAATTGATCCAACCTATGTAGGGCAACTAAACTGAAAGAATACCTTTTCTTAGGCTTCTTCGGTGTTCAGTAAGAAAAGAGAGACTCACGTAGAGAATGATTCACCCCACCTAAAATATAAATGACTTCTTGGAGGTGTTTATTTTTTTCATTGGCCCTATAGGAGCATGACAGCTGGGTTCAGGCAGTACATAAAACTGATCAGATGAGTGTTCTGCAGAAGTAAGCTGAGTTGCCTCATATCCAAACAAGAGAAAACCAAAAATTTGAAATCAATCTAAAAATGCACAGATTTACAGCACGTTTTGTAATAGCAGCATTGTCACTAATTACATTGCTACCATGCTACTCCTTTTATGTGAACAAAGGTAACAAAAAGGAAAAAAAAAAAGGAAAATAAAAATAAAGAATAGAGTAAAGGTTCTTTTTAACAATACTATAACAAAAGTAAAGGTTCTTTTTAACAATACTATAGATTTTTTTTTGCCTTCAGATCTTGGTCTTGCTAATGCTAACTAGATCTTTGTCTTGGTAATGCTAACTAACTGTACCAGGAGAGACAGATGTGGTTGGAGCTGCAGTAGTATTCATGGTCCAAACCTGGCCATGGTATGTCACTGCCAGCCGGTACATGCCATGCAACAAATGGCAACCACTCACTGTCTGGTGGATCAGAATGAGAGTTGCTGGCACACAAACTCAGTTTTACCTGTCCTTCTTAATACTGCAGTGGGTTCTGTTCTTCATGAAGTTAATGGCGCAAGTAGAAATGCGTTTTGGAAAGCATCTGGGTGTATTTCCACACTGGAAACGCTGAGCAGTTCTGCTTATGATACTACTGAATTCCATGGTACTGCCAAGCACCGTAGGAATAGGGCACCACTCTGTGTGCTGATATGGAAAAAAGGAACTTTACATGTAACTAAAATGGCCTCTAATAACTTCAGATATTTCTATGCTGAAGAACATGTTGTGTCTGAATGATAAAACAAATGCATTTTCATGGTTATAGAGAGAAGTCAATATAAAATGGATAATCCTGTCTCACAGAGAAGTGGCGAGATAAATTCCAAATATCATATATTTCACATTCAGAAAAGATTAGTGTGCCTTTGGCTATTTTTGTTGGTCCTGATTATGTTTGTTGCTATTTAATGCTTAATTTATTAAATTTATCATGAAAGAATTCTACTTCATGAGGCAAAAAAACTTTATAAAAATGGTGTGTGTTTAAAAGTGCAGACTAAAAGAGGGTGTTTGCCAGTTTGTTTAAGCAAACTCTCTTTTAAGATCTAATTACCCTTATTACCAGTGCAGTTCCTTTAGAGTATGTCTGCACTGACTAACTTTACCCAACTCTAGTGTTTTGAATACCTTAGACTCATTACTCCTCACAGAAAGCTACCTCTTCCAGTTGCTCTGCAAAGAAACTTGAAGGTTTAGCTTCCTATTTTGAAGAATCACATCTGTTCAGTACCTAATGTTAGGCAGAGTTAAAAGCAAACCTTGACAGAGGATCATGGATTGTTTGTGCTATTTGTCCCTTTCAAAAATGCCATTTCTCCAGGACCATTGGAACAGGTTGGGAGCAAATTTTTTTCACAGATATAAGCATGCTACTTTGGTTTCAAACCTAATTTCACTTTTTGTATCAACAAATACTATCCTGGCTAAGTGCACAAGGCAAATATCTGCATTGTTTGAACCATAAGGCTTAGGAATGGCCATCAAAATCACTCATCTTTATTCATTAGTATAAGTACTTCAATGACTGCAAGAGACAGAGTATCCTGACTGATTTTGTGTTTTGCTGTATGCTTAGGCATCTGCTGGTATTTTAGGAGCTCTGATATGTGTTATAGCACTCACCCCTCATCACCTTCATGCCCATAGCATCTGAGCTCTCACAGTTTGGCACTGTTGCTTCAGGCAGTGCCTTTTCCTGAAATTGGCTCAGATTATTCTGGATATTGTGAGAGTGATAAATGTCTTATGTGTTTTCCTTAACAACTGTGAGCACCCCAGTTATCAAATAAAAAGTAATTGATAAGCAAGTGATATCTGCATAGAGAACATGAAAGGGCAGATTGATCAGTAAAATCTGGTAACTCCCAACTGCTTTGGCATAAGTATTATAACAATATGCTCTCTGGCATGAAATAAATCTGCTTTAAAAACACTAGGATATATTACAGACAAACTTATTGTTACAATTGCTATATGAGAATATTTTCATGTGATTTTAAAACGTTTTACATAAGAAATAATAATAATAAAAAAACCTAATGGCAGGGAAATTATACATAATAGATTGTTGGGCTCACATTCGGTGCATTTGCAGAGATCTGTTCATGATAATCCTTGGTTTGTTTCAAATAAACCTCTGTTCTCCTGTGCTGAGCTTCATACCACTGTGCAATAGTTTTTTTCCTAGAAACACTGCCAAGAAGGAGCACAGTAACAGGGGTCAACTCCAGCCATGAACTTTATGAATTGTTTAGTGGCACATTAAAGGACAGCATCAAGTTCACTTATAAGCTTTGAAATGATCTCATTTCAAGCCTGTGCAGGTGGATGGTTCCCTGTACATTTGATTCAGTTGGTCAAGATTTAACTCATTGTCTCTTGCAGCTCTCTGCAAAAATTTCTGTCTTTTGCTCTTTATACATTGTAACATTTTCAGCAATTATACAAGAAAACCAAGGGAGACAACCTGGAGAGCATTTAGGATACAAGGATATTGCTAATGTGCTAGGCTGCTTCTCAGTTTCTTGACCACAGGCCCAAATCCAGGAGAGCTGCCCTTCTCCACAGAACTGTTTTAGAGTGGAGAACCTTCTAGTTCACACCATGACACATGATGCTTCAGATTCAACTGTAACAAGAGCAAAGCTCTGTGTTTCTTTCGTGTTGACTCTTTCAATGTCTTGGAGAATGCCAACAGATTTACCTAGTTCAGTGACTTGTAGTCAGAACTACTCAAAGTCTGTAGGATTTACTTCCCCAACACCTTTCATCATGCACTCTAAAAAAAATAAGACCAACAAATTAAATATTGAGGTGCCAACTTCCACATCTTCAGTGTTACTACCCATTCACTCAGCAGATAATATACTTACCCTTGCATAAGCTCTAAATCTAAGGTGCATCTGACGAATCCCCATGAAATTATCAGGTTGGCTGTTCCCTGAGCAAATTCAGCTCTGCTTCTATATCATTGTTAAAATACAAAGTTGGTCTGTAATGGAGGATGTAGAACCAGATAGACAAGACTACAGTCAGGACAATCTTTGTTATCTAAAACTGGTTAAGCTGAAATCCAGTTTCTCTTTTTTTAAAATGTATGTTTTGATTGACTCTCCCTCTTTATCTGAAAATGTTGTGCTAGGAAATTTGCATGCTAGAAGAGAGAGAACAGAATGATCCAATGACTACAAACTGAGCTGTGCAAGTCATATTATGGCAGCAGTGTAATATAAGCAACCACTTTGTATAAGGGACAACAGTCCCTTATGAGTCATATTCAGCATGTCCACATAGGCATGTAGGTGCCTCTTTTTTACTTCGATTGTGTAACTTCTTATTTTTTTCTTTTATTTATTTATTTTTTCTCCTGTTAGGCTTTTGGCAAAAGAAGGAATGCTGGATGCATGAGTTCTAATGGGGTTAGTCTACTGCTCCCATCTGCTACAGTTGCTGTTGTAGCATTCCTCCTCAGATAGGAAATCTTTTGACCAAAGATACATTAACATTTACAAAGCAGTACACCAATGATGGAAGCTTAAACACTTAACTCAGGTGCATTTAAAGAACCTGAAATTGCTATTGAACTTATCATAGAATTCTTCCAGGAATGCTACAGAAGCATGTTCGAATAGCTAAGTTTTTGAATCAGAGGCCAACTGGATAAGGAATAATTAATTAAAGAAGTAATTGGAACATTTCTAATATTCCCAAAGAAATGAGATCTGAGTATTTATTTTCATAGTGAATTGAATGTTACATTTTCAGGGGATAATCTTAAAATTGGTGAATTTTTCTAAATGAAAAGTTGTTTTGAAATGAAAAAATCAAAACACTCCACTTGAAAATGTCAGAGTGAAGTGTTTTGACTTTTAAAAATGTTTTTACTGAAAAATGATAAATTATGCATGAATTTGTGAATTGTTTCATCGTTTGAAATATGTGTCTTAGTTTTTTTAAAAAAGTTACAGTTACTTTCATAGTTCCCCCCACCACCACCCTGCCATGTTTCTGGTCTCAGTAAGCTAGTTTTCCTTCCCTAGTTTTTGTCTTTTAATTTGTTTGACATTTAGCATGTATAGCTATCATAAATCTTAAAAATTTGAACCATATGGTTGTGTGAAGAGTAGATCTGATTTCACTGGAAAGTAATACAGTCACAGACTCTTAATACACATATACACAAACACACACACAATCACACACAGAGTGGGACAATTCCTGCTCTCAGTTACAATAGGTCAGAGCTGAATAATTATTCTAAATTTAATTTATTTACCTTAGAATCAAAATTATAGAGGTTTAGATCACTGTGTTAGTGGTTATTCAGAGAGCTGAGCTATTGGCATGACCTACTGTGTACTCAACAACATCTGCCTGATTACTGCAATGATTATTGCAATGTTGTCTGGACTATATTTCAAAATACAGTTTCCATGATAGAAATTAAATACTTTCATAATGTGTTGGGGTCTTTTGTTGTCATTTTTTTCTGTTTTCAAAGAGCTGTTTGGGCAGTTAGGAAAATGAGATAGCATTCAATTTAAGGTTTTAAGTTAACATACAGTTGAGATCAGTAATTACTAAAAATCAGTACTGATCTTGAACCTGTTATTCCCTCCTATATTCCTTAATTTATTTGATTCATTTTTAGGTAAAATCAAATCCTGAGAGGAATCAGTTCTAATTAGCTTGTATCTGTAATGTAGTATTTGTGGGGTATTTAATACAATTGCTGCTAATTCTTGAAATTTGGCCAAATGTTTGTTATCATACTACAGATGATTAGTAACCAAATATCTTCTTCTGTCTCGCTACAAAATGTAAAAATACAGAATATAAAATGCTATCTCCTCTTTTGGATATGAAAAGTTTTCATCTATTCTTTTTAGTCCTTTTCTGTCTTACATTTTTTCCACTCTTTCCTAACAATGATATATATTTTCATTATTTCCAAACTTGCTTTAGATCAAATATTGGGAAACGTTAGTGATTAACATAATTTTAAATTATAAGGAAAATATTTTATCCTTTTAAACCAAAAGAAATAGAAAATAGAACTAATATTACATTATTAATTTATGTTTTGAGTAAATTATACCTCTGCAGCGAATAGTGTGCCCTACTGGGTTTTGAAATTAAGATTTTATTATTATTATTTCAATCATAATTATTAAGAGTGTAGCAGTTTAATAGTAGAAAATAAACTTGCTATTTCATAAGGTCTTTGGGCCGTATTGTCTGCTATTGTAAATGGCCACAAGTCAATAACGTTTCTCAATGTTCTTTCATTTGTTTACATCAGCAGAAAATTTTGGCGTCATGAATAAACACTCCCATAGGAGAAATGAATGGTCAAAAGACATACAGCACTGAAATGCATTTTCAATGTTTTTGTTTTTTTCTGTCCTGACTGGGAAGAATGAGTCAAATGAATTTAAGTATCACATCAAACATTGTAATGTGTTTGTGTTAGTTAATATTTTCCTGGATATTTTATATAACTCTCAAACAACTGAAAAGAGCCTTCCGTTAACTTGCTTGTATCAGCTATGCCAGGAAGACAGTAACCTGCCAGAATGTGGTCTGGACATTACTGAATTCTCTATATTTTCTCTTGAGTGTGAATGTTATAAATAGTGACTAACTGTAACTTTCAGACTTCAGAGCAAGATTTCATTTGCTGGGGAATAGTGTGGGAGTAGTGTTCACACTGAAGTGTAAAGCAAACCCAAGAAAATTTAACAATAGACTAACTGGTTCTCTTTGTTTAAATCGTTCCCAGGAGATGTATACAGTCTGGATTTCTAGGCACAGTCTCGGAAGAACTGGAAGACCTTTTTGGAATAAGACATATGCCAACATACTTTATAACAAAGAGGGAATGAGTTGAGGTTTAATTTGGCATCTTCTTACCCTTCATCAGTATACAGGTCTGTTTCAGACATCAGCACTATTCTCAGATTAGACAAACTTCGAAGCACAGCTATGTTAGATAAAACATAAGATAATAAGTTAAGTGTTTTTATCAGATGATGGCATTATTTAAGTATTCAAAAAACATGTAAGTTTGTTTCTCTTCCTGATATCTCAATTTTCTTATGCACTATATTGAAAGTATTTGTTTACCTTGATTACATTTCCATTTACCTTTCTCTCAATATGTTCAGTTTTATTTTCCAGTAAATATTTCACAAACATGAAGATATTTCTGAATTATTCTCTATCAACAGAAATGCTAAATATAGTCTGCAGCAGTGGCTGCCTTCATTAATATGATTTCAAAACAACAAACATGATGCTCAGTGCATACTTTATTTCTGCTAGGAGACATCACATTTCTAATTAAACTCAAATCATAACTGAATAAAAATACATGGAATTCAGCATGATATTTATATTGTACATTTAATTGTTATTACTTCTCTTTTAGCAGGCAGAAGAAAAAGTAATCATAGAGCAGAGGATGACATTTGGCAAAAATGTGTTCTTTCTATGAGCAGGCTTTGTTGTCATAAGTTCTATACTGACAATAAGATGTTTAGGAGAGCTCTGTTTGTATCACAACATGTAGTATTCCTCAGGAATTAACAAATTCACCCAGGAAAGAACTCAAAGGATTCTCTGCTTTGTATCTTTATAGTACTTTTCAGGAAAAGTTTTGTTCTTTTGTTCTATGGAAAACTTCTTTGTACTTAAAATGAAGAAATACAAAGAAAGAAAGAGAATGATTTTTATTTATTTATTTATTTTATTTTTACAAAGCAGTAAGGAAGATGATGGATTAAAGCAGATGCAGACTGTTTGCAGTTATATAAGACTATTAGGGACCCTGCTTGTTCTGGCTCTTGTAATTTGTCCATGTCCTACTTTATATAACTCAATCCATTGTGAGTAAAAACATGAAATACCAGAATAGTTCATATTTCATTTTGTCAACAAATTAGAAAAAAAATATAAAAACAAACACAATAGACATCATATTTGCTGAGTATAGAACTTAGTATTTTTTCATATCAAAGGAGTCTGAAAAGAACAGAAGGTTAAGAAGATTTTTTTTTCTTACAATGAGCAGATGTGCTTGTTACTGTTGATGGACAAGCTTATCCATTTACATCAATTAATATCAACAGCAAGCACATCAATATGGAAGCTTGTCCTGACGCCTTGATTTTTTCCCATCTGACAGGTAATAGTAGGGCTGGGAAAATGTCACAACAATTTAGTCATGCTTTACTGGTTTTAACTAGTTCAGTGACAATGGGAATGCATCATGCTAAGATTCCTTATGATTCATAATGGTTCTGCATTAGTTGGCTATTGCAGAGGATTTAAACTACTCTTTGTCAATTAAGGGTTTAAGGTCAAATCCTCTTTATGGTTTTTTCATTCGTGCATTAAGTAAAAGCAAGTTAAAATATTTATGAATGGCACTAAAATGTGGAAACTTTCATTAGGAACCTGTCTTTTCATATTGAGTCATAACTGAAACCAGCTACGTTTGACAAAGAAAGGCTATTTCATCACATAGCATGGCTTATCCCTCCCCTTCTCTAAAGGTCTGAGCTACAATCTACTCAGTTTTGGCAGGAAAACTTCTGTGGGCAGAAGCCTGCAATTGTAACCATTTTACACTGTGAGATGAAGGCATGCTTCTGCACAGTTGATGATGAATATCAGAATATGTCCACAGTATTTGTAAACTGAGTGCTCAGTGACCCAGGAAATTTGTTAAAAACAGAAGGGAAAACTGTATATATGTCAGTGAAAGGGATACATAAAATAGAATAAAATAGAATAAAATAGAATAGAATAAAATAAAATTAAAATAAAATAAAATAAAATAAAATAAATAAAATAAAATAAAATAAAATAAAATAAAATAAAATAAATAAAATAAAATAATAAAATAAACAAGGCTGGCCAGTCTGCAATGAGACCCGCTGTGGTGGCTGTCCAGCCCTCCGTGTCCATGGGGGAACAAGGGACAGAGCTGTTGGCCTCAACCCTGGAGCCTCCTCTGCTGGTTGGCCCGTTCAGCTGAGTGTTTTCAATGGGTTGCACCAGGGTAGCTGAGAGCATATTATGGCCAATATAAACATATTTTATTGTTATGTAACTTAATAATACTTTGGGCTAGAGATGTCATGATGAATCCTTGTATGTAGAGATACATACATGCATATGCTCGCATGCTTTCTCCATTCAGATATTTTTGATTGAAATTGTCAGTAAAAGCCATGTGTTCTGTTAGTTACTTCTCCTCAATCCTTGCAAAGGAAACTCAACCTGACGTAAGAGAGGATTCAGTGTTCATCTCTAAGTCATTGACTTAACCTTTCTGTCATGAGAAAAGTAAAATCAACTTACTTCCAATACAGTTAAATGTTTAGTTACATATGAAAATAGATCTTTGGAAAGGATAGGAAATTATATTTTCTATAATCAATCAATCATTTGTGAAAAGAAGTTTATTTAAAGTGACTCCTTTCTGATTACTTCTAGAAGAGATAAATAGAAAATTATTCATAAAGAACTCGATGTATTGATAATGTGACAACTGAGAGGTTTTGCTCTTCAATGTAGATCATTTTCTAATGTTACGAATGCCTGCAAAACCAGACAATGTTATTTAAATAAGCTTACACTAATGGTATATGTATATTGGATCAACAGCCTTGTTACAAATAAAATAGCAATAATTAAAATCATTTAGTCATTTCCATGCCAACTATCTGTAAATATTTCATCACAAAACTGTATAATTACTGAGGGCATTTTAACTAATTCAGAAAATGATACAAAATGTAATAAAAACAGATAATACCCCAATATATCTACATGAGTGTATTTTATATGCTTACTAGTACCTAGACATCTCAGTCACAGACACAGGCTCAGAAGGTTGCACACAGGTGTGTTGCTCTGCCCTGGTCCCAGAGACCATAATATGTAGAACTGAGTCATGTTCCTCATCACAGGACCCTGAGGTATGGCCCACTGCCAAGCTGATGTGCATGTATCAGAATGTTTTGTGGGTGGCAATATGGAGATGTTCAACCTCCACAGTATGGAAAGGCATTTCCTGAGGTGGTATGATGGTCCTGGGGAAAATAAATGGGAAGAAACAAAAATTATCATCCAAAATTATGAAAGTAGTATTTTTTGTGTCCAAATCCTGTGCTTAATATGACCCTAGGAAGACTAAAGAAAGCACTGAAACCTCTTAAATATCATTTCCCCCCTTTCTTCTTCCTGTTGAGAAGCACCTTTTTGTTGTTGTTGGTTTGTGTATTATTTTTTTTTCTGGAAACCCATACCTCTTGTGTCAAGGTAAAAATAACAACATTGAACCTGAATATATCTAACTAGACCACACCGTTTTATTTATTTATTTATTTATTATTTATTACTCTGGCTATGAAGTTCATCAGATTCAGTACTGGAAAAAGCTTGATTTTTTCAAATGCTTTCCAAAATGGAAAGTGATAATTTTGAGAGAAATAAAAATTCATAAAATAAAATAAAATTAAAATAAACATTGTTATGTAAAACTTGCAGAAACTATATGAGATACAAATCTGGTCCTAAAGATTTCAGAATACTCTGTATAAGACACTGTATTAAACATAGTGAACATATGTTTAACAAAATCAGGAATGGATTTGGTTTATTTCTTCTCCTAATGTTAGCAGAAACACCCCATGTATTTTGAAAAGTAAGCTATTTGGTGGTCTCAGTGCTTATAAACTTTATTCCCTACATTTTCAAAAATCTTATTATGAGATTCTTAATGTGTCAGGTGTATATAGAATCACAGAATCATCTAAGTTGTAAAAGACCTCCAAGATCAAGTACAACCATCAACCTGGCGTGCCTAGTCCCATCACTAAATCGTGTCCATTAGTGGCACATCCACAAATCTCTTAAATACCTCCAGTGTTAACGACTCCATCACTTCCCAGACAAGCCCATTGCAATGCTTTGCCACCCTCTCTGTGAAGAAATTCTTGCTAAAACCTCATCTAAACCTCCCCTGGCCCATCTTCAGACAGCTGATATCCCACAAAGAAATCTGGACTGACAAAAAAAAAAAAAGAATAGATGTGTTAGAAAGAAAGGCGCTTTTAAAATGTTCCCTCAGGTGTTTTGTTGTTGTTGTTTTGTTTTTTTTTGTGTGTTTTTTTTAATTTATTTGTGTGTGTGTAAAGTTGTGTTGGCTATTTTTGAGAACTAGGCAGGAATTAAGACAAAGGTAATGGTGTGCAAAAAGATGGTGAGTACAGCTCCATACTAATCCTGGGCTTATGAAGTGATCACCCTGCCAGAGCCTCTTTAAGCATAGTACTTGGTTCTTAGTGCAAAGTAGAAAAAGGTCTGAAAGAGCTGTTCAGTCTCTGAGGCCTCTGAGGGAAAAAGACCTGTTAAACTTGGGGGGGTGAAGGGAATAAGAATCAGAGAAACAGAGTGAATGCACTGAAACTATTGAAACTGCAGGATGTGGGCATTGCCTGAGAGTCCACTGAGAACAAGACACTCAAGAAGGCATTGTGCAAAGAAGGAAAGAGCAGCTTTTGTACATTTTGGTCCACTGTCATTCTGTTCAAAAATTTGTTTCTGATGTCCACTGATATCTTATTTTGCTTCACTCTTTGGTACATTAAAGAGATAGTAAAACGTACACGTTTGGTCTAGAAATTTCAGTTCTAAAATTTGGAGCCAGCAGACGTACCATTATAGAAATCAGGCCCACTTTTTCCCTTAGATTTACTGATTTCACCAAAATCATTGGTAAATTATCAGCACAAGCCCAGGTGGTAAACGGCTATTGCTAAGCAGCAGCACTGTCTGTTGTCAATCAGACCTCTGCTTCAGTGAAACAGAATTCCAGGAATCAACTTCCATTTTGTTAGAAAGAAAATCAAGGGTTTTGCTGTTCTGTAGATGCTGTAGAAACTTCTTGAAATGATCATGTGATCTGTTCTATGAGCCAAAAGAGGTGTTTCTTCAAGGCCTTTTTTAGAGATGTGCTTTTGCTTGCTCAAACCCTCCCACATACAGATGAGGACATAATGTAGGGCTATGTCTCATTATGCAACCTACCTCCCACATGCATGTTCTAAAAGAAAGCACTGAGCAGCTGCATAGCACTCCTTTGGGCATGAATAGAGTCTTTAATACCAACACTGAAATGGGAGTGATTAGTTCTGTTACTGGCACACACAGCACCTGAGCATTCCTAGTTAATTTCAATGCAACTAATGGAACATCTTGAATTTTGGGGAGGGAATGAAATGCCAGATTTGCTCATGGGATATTTCATAGTGACTTATGGTCCAGGCATTACTAAACCTTGTGCATGGCACTCTGATTCATGCTGACTATGCAATCAATATCAGCCCCTCATTAATTAGCAGCCTATTGTGATTGCTTTGCAAGAATAAAATAACAGGGGTGATACTATGAGTTAGCATCACCACGATGCTACTGGGATGACACTGACAGCTCCAGGGTGAACAATGAGAGTGGTGCCTGAGCCACTCAACAGGAAGAGCCATGCAAATAGAAGTCATAAAAGGTATACATCATACAGTGAAGATAAACTCACCATTGTAGATGGATATGTTATCTGACAGCTCAGAATAAAAAAAAAAAAAAAAAGGAGAAAAGGAGAAATAGGTTTAGTTGTAAGCAAGGACAGTATACTGGTAAATTAGTCCTATTTATATTCCCTGGCAAATTGAGCATTGTACCCTTGCTGCCAGGATTACTGCCTGACCCCAAAAATCTAAACTGTAGGAGGAGGATTGTAGAGGCCAGTAACAAGCAATGTGAAAAAAAATATGCTAATAATAGTACTCTGTAATTCATGCAACAGGGATATTTATTTATTTAGATTCTTGCAAATGTGAAAAAACAACTTTTCCATATGTTCTAAATACCACTGATGTAATCTGAAAATACCTCCAGATACAGCAATTTAAGAAGCATCTCTTCAAATGCTGATCTTCCTCCCTGCTAGATCAATGCCCTGCTTTTACAATAGCTATTGTATACCCCCATTTTCAAATAGAGTGAAAAAAAAGATGAACCTAGCAATATGCCCTGCAGGTCAAATTCAGGTTATATTAAGTCAGAGAAGGGGAGGAATCCATTTCAATGTTAGTGAGGAGTGGATCTATTTATAAGGCCTTTTTAAACCCGTGCTTCATTTCACAGTGTATATGACAGCTGATTTTCTCCAGCCCAGATGACTATGGCACCTTATCAGGGAAACATGCCTATTAGTTTCTAGCTCTTAAAAAAAGAATAAATGCAACAAATGAACAAGGCAAGAGAAACAGAGAACTGAAGTAAACATCAGCAGGAAGTTTTTCTTTCAGTCAGAACAATGTTTGTTTTTTTTTTTCTGTTAATATTAGAAAAGTTATGTTATCTTTTGAGAAGTCCAGCTTGGCATTTAACATTGGGACTTTATTCAGTACTCTAGAATATAAGAAAATTTGGAAGAAATATAAAGTCTTAGTGTTTTGTTCCAATAGTAGGAGAGACACTGTGGGAAATGAGCTAAAGATTAAAAAAAAAAAAAGCTTATAAGTTTGTGTTTCCACATTTGATTTGTTAAATACTGAAAGCCCAACCTTTGTTATCTGAATATCTAACTTGCAAATACTTAAGCACATGAAAAACAGGAATTTTGTGAGTAAAACCACACCTCCATTTAAGCGTTTGGCAGGATTAGCTGTCTTTGTACACACTTTATTTTTGCCTTAATGTTTTATATTTACTTTCTCTGCAAAAAAAACAGAGGAGTTATTTACTGGGGTGAACCAAAATCTGATACCCAGTTCAATCTCCACTTTCTATATTGCACTGAAAAAAATGCATGTCCATTTAACAGTGTCTGAACACAAGAACTATTTCTCATACAGGCTGTGAAGCATCCTGTCTTTGTATATTAACAGAAGACCAGCTCTTAGACTGTTAAAAAAGGAAGCCATTGGAACCTGCATAATAAATTGCTGTGTGATTAAATTCGTTAGATCAATTATCTTCCAGAGAAGCTGATATAACGTGAAGCTTTCAAATCATCCTTACAGATTACAGCACAGGAGCTCTGACCACTATCCTTGACGGCTGTTTGTTCAGGAAACAGCTATTCTTGTATTAGAGAAGAAAATTAAAATTATGAAGAACATCTGAAGGTAATTTATATCCAAGGAGCACATAACAGAGAAAAAGAAAAGGTGACTTGCAGTGATTTACTTTTCAAATCACAAGTATTTACATTTTCATCAAAATTATATAGCCTGAGCAGATTCCTATCTGTGGAGAGTAGAGACAGGAGTATATCTCTGCAAATCAGAGTGCATAGTCAACAGCAGATGAGGTTTACTGATACATTTTGGAATATTCAACATGCAGAGAATGGTGATCTGCTACAAAGATCTGACAGTTATATGCTATTGAGTGCTGGTGCAATAAGGAATCAGGGTTGCATAGCTTTTCTCAAAGAAGTGCCAATAAACTCTGTATCTCATCACACTACCACAAATATGGCACTCCTCACACATTTCCTAATTACGAAGTTATGCCAGGACTTCCTCTGGAACTATTGGGTTATATCCTCCTTGATTCTTAAAATCTGTATGAAGACCTTATTTTCTGGCTGTCAGTTAAACATATCCCAAATAACTACTCATTGTATCTGTGTGTAGTGGAGGGATCAGGAGATGCCTGGAGTTAGTAGTACATGCAGCTGGACACTTCCAAATAGTCATGTGGATATATACCTACTATTGATACAAATGGAGATGATAGATGACACCAAAACACTGTACTCTACAGACTGCATAGTAATTTTAATACATTGCAAAAAAAAAAGAAAATAGGGAAGTATTACCATACTTCTTGGTACAGTTGCAGATCACATGTTCTCAGAGTTAAGCTGTGTCCTCTTAAAATAAAAGAAGGAATATAAAAAAGGATACTCAAATATTGGTATTATCCTTGCACTGATAATGCTACCCTTTGCTTTGCCCACTTTCCCAAACATTTATTGCAGAAACCAGAAGAATAAAAATTGCCATAGCTCTCTTTGTTTGTTAATATAATTTTTAGAATCTCTCCACACTTTTTTAACCTATATTCAAGGTTAAGTGACAATCCTTTTCAGTCTTGAGATATTGGATAGCTGACTAGTACTACTCCATGCCTTTATGCGAATCTCTAGAAATATTTAATATCACAATAGTCAGAAATAATCTGTTAGGGATCTAAATCAGACTGTCTTCCCAGCTTGGCACTGAAATGTCTGTAGATCAAATGTTCTAACCTCAATTATTCTTCAGAAAACAGTCAACTCAAAAACCTTACCATATTTATCAATAACTAATACAGAATCTACGTTTCCTTCATCTTTGTATCTTATTTGGTATTGCATTGTATATCATGCAAACCATCAAACATATTGTTGAAGCATAATGTCTGTCTGATTGACAGGATATAAAGTATAGTGTCTGCTCTTGCTTTGTAGTCACAAAGAAGTATTGAAATACATATGAACAAATAAACCTCACAGGGTTAAAACCAGTCTTCGTTACACCAGGAATGTGAGATTTTTCTTACTCATTTGGAAAATAGCTGGACAGTGCGTTATGACCACAGTGTTTGTTTTCAGTTCTGAAGCAGTTTTCTCAAACTGTTTCGGCAGTTACGAGAAGCCACTTATCTCTGCACTGGAGACAATCTGAGAGGCTGCTCTGTACTTAGAACTCTTTGTTAAAGATTTACTTATGCTTAACTTTGTTAATCTTTGACGCTGCCACTGGAGTTGTTTGCTGAATGTCTTGTGCAAGTCACTTCACATTCTCTTGCCCCATGTTCATGCCTTATGCATAACAGCAGTCGCTGTTTCTTTAAAGTATTTTGATCTTTGTGTCTGAAAGGTAGTACACAATGAATAAACTGTAAAAAGGATATTGCAGGAGCATTTATTTTTTAGTATCATTGTGAATATTTGTAGAACTCGACTCCTAAGTTACTGCTCTGACCTTACTTAAACAAGATGGGCATAGGAATTCCATCCTAAAAATCACTTTGTGTAGACAAAGTAAACATTCTTTTTCTCATTTCTCTTTGTTGGTCAAAGTAAGAAAGTTTTCAAAGTTAGAAAAGCTTTGTTTGACTCAGTTGTGGAGGTGGATTACACTCTCCCAAAGTTACTGTCCCCTCTCATACACAAATCTGCATGTGAAAAGGTACAGGTATTACTGAATTACTGAAAGGTCATTTGGTAGATGTTTACAACAGATCAGATTTTTATAGCAATAGTGAGAACCGAAGGGAACACTGCTGCACTATTTATGCTGATATCAAGTTTCTCTGACTGCCCTGTATTCTACTACAGGTACAGTAGTTTTCACTTCCAGAAACTGGGAATAATTCCAGAGGAATGCATCTGGATAACATTTGCCTGTTACCCTCCCCAGAATAGAATTAGTCACCAAGGGCCCTATTCATAAAAACTAATTCAGGCCATTTCCGCATGAATATCACGTCTTTATGTGGAAAAAGTGTGGAGCATGCTTTTTTTCTACATAACAAATCCTTTTCTGTGATTAATGGAGTTGTTTCCCCCTGTCTGCAAATGGACACCTCCCTGTTTTTGTAAAGAGGAGACTGAAGTCCAAAGCAGAACCAGGAGGATGGGGACTCCTAGCCTTAAACAGTGTATATGAACGGCATTTGAAAATGGTTACAGTATAAATTATTTGAGTGCTTGAGCAGATGAATGCTGAAAAATGTAGAGGAAATGGAGTCAGTCCTTACTGAACACAGAGATTTTTATGAACTGGTTTGACGTTTTTCTCAAAGTTTATAGTTTCCTATTAACTTCTCAGAGTTAGGCAAGCCAAAGCTTCAGCTTTGTGATGCACTTTGCAAAATCCTACTTCCAGCAGTAATGACTTAATCATAATGGTGTGATAGCTTTAATCAGCCTGCAAGGTTGATAAATTGGGTTGATTGGAATCACATCGTTAACATGTGAATTTTGGTGGGATTTTAATAGCCACCAGGGGTGTGCAAGATTTATGGCAGAGTCAGCTTATGATTTTCTCTTGGTTGAATGCTCATTTTAATGTCCTGTAACATACACTAGGCCTTGCCTACTGTTCAGTTTGTACTGTGACAAAAGGTTTTAACATACTGTAAGTTCAGATCATTACATTTCATGTGAGATACAGTATATAACTAAAATATTATGTTTTACTTCAATCACCCCTAGGAAAAGTACAGTTTTATTGAAGACATTTAATGCAGTTACAACTACAGCTGCATAACACTGCATCAATAAGGTTCACATGGCAGCAAATATTGCTGGGTTTTGATGGATACTGTCCCAGTCTCAGTTTTACCAAGAAAATATTTAGACAAACTTGTACAGGAATCTTTTAGATGTTTATGTCACTCCCTGATGACAGTGAAATTCAATGTATTACATGCATTAAGTTAAGAGAAACATGATGAAAAGAAAAAAGAGTACTCAAATCCAATCTAGTGGTTCAGACTGTGTGAGTATACTGATTGAGTGCTTCTAGTGAAGGTGACAAGGAGGAAACACATCCCTGTCTATCCCTGTAGACAGGGATGTCTTGTGACAGTGGGAGTGGAGTTAGATGATCTTTAAGGTCTCTTCCAACCCAAGCCATTCGATATGATTCTATGAAAAACAGACTATCAGGGCTAACCTGACCCATGTAATAAATTCTGATGCCATTAGATAGAAATAATGAGATAACGTAACCCATCTGAAACATGAAGAAGCAAAATGTTTCCTGTTGTATGACCCAAGCCTTCACCTTTTTACAGAGAGATGTGTACCCCTTGCATATGAATTAGAAGAGAGATCTTTCAAATTGTGAGCACTGTCCAGATTTTTTGTAAAGTGTAACAAAATTTTCAACTATAAAATATCCATGCAATATGGTAAAATGGCATATATATTTTCCCCATTGCCATTTTCACTAGGGAGACAAATTTCTTGTAATAAAACAAGCAAAGACACCAAATATTGCTACAGACTTCTTCATGTAGTTTTCTGTTTTTGTCTTTTTATGTTAAAGTTCTACAATACTACAGCTTTAGTTTATTTTGCATATAGTTACGAGTTTGAATGCGTAACAAAAAAATAAAAGAGGGTGTAGACTACCATCAGATGCCTGAATCACCCAATCCAACTTAGTGTGCATTTTAAGTAAGACCAGCACTGCCACAGGTCAAAAGCCACAGAACTAAGAAAATCAGGGCTCTTGTGTTTTGTTTTGCTTTGTTTTTGTTTTTGTTTCTTCCTCTGTAAACAGTAAACAGATGACTTTATATTGTATAATTGAATGTTAGCAGCAGTCTTTACAGGTGTAGGACCAAGCATTCGCTATTAGCTTCAGATGTCTATTGAACACTAAGCAACATAATTTAGAAGTACAGTCAGTTATCACTACTGTGCTAGAAGGATGGTCCTCTGAACTTGCATTTCTGAGTGCACAGAGGCTCCATACTGGAGGGCATGTTTAGTGATCTTTTCGTAATGGTATAAAAACATCGGAAACACAGAAATAAATGGAGCATTCTTGGGCAAATTAGATTAGCTTGAGCTCTTTCCACATGTGATTGGAGATGATCTAATTGGCCTGTGGCAGTAAGTAAGTTATACTGAGTGTTTGAATATAATGCATGTATGTTTACAATAATAAATGTATTAGAAGCATTTTTATTGTTCATCTTTCTCTTAACATACTTCCTGTTAGCATGAAGTACATCATACTTGCTGTGGCAAAATGGAATATTGCTTCATACCAGTGTAAATTGTTTTTCTCCGTCTGTAATTTCACCTCTTCTTGAGTCCTGTCCTTATTCAAAGGACAGATCATACATAGCAGAACATTGCTGTGGAGTAGCAGCCATGTATTACTGTATTGCTGTGGAGGAGTTCACTTGGCACAATTAAAGAAGTTCTGAGCATAAAACATTTGCTACCACTGTGATAATAGATATATATAATTAGCTTCTTGCCATGTTAGCTGACTTCACACATTCATGGTCTGATTCCAGGTCCTTTTCTCATGCATCAGTGAATATGCAAATAACAACCTTCTTCTGCAGCAAACACACAAGATACTGTCTTTAAAATAACATGATTATTCCTCCATGGATCAGCTGGGAAAGTGAGGCACAAGATACAAAGTCTGAGGCCAACTTACACTAATGACCTAGCTTTGTGTAATGCATACAGCCTGGGGATAACAATGACACAGGTAATTGTGACCCCACCATATTCAATGGGATTTTCCCCTAGGCCTCAGTGAAGTCAGAATTACCTTCTATAACTCACTGTGGTTGCAACAGTTGTGAAGACATTGATTAGGTCCTCTGAGTACTAAAAAATATCGTTGGCTTTTTTTTTCTTTTTGATAATATAGAAAAAAATAGCTCCTAACAAGCCAATTTTGTTATAAACCTGCAAAACAGCTTATTTACCACCTTTCGTCCTCTTCTCTTGATGACTATAAGCTCAAACAGCTCTAAAAAGAGATATAGAGGGATGATGTGTGAGAAGGTTTGGGGCAGAGAATATCAGTTTGCTTCAAAATGCTTCCTTTTTAGACAATAAATTTAATATTATGTAGAAACTGACTAAAATCCCAGACAATATTACCTTGGGCATATAGTATAATAACAGTACTTCTGTTGTTTGTTTGTTTGTTTGTTTTTGAGGAGAAGCTGTCACAGAAAAAAGCTTCTCATATTCAGCTTCTCCAACCATTCATGCCCTGAAATCTTTTTCAGCTACACTATCTATTTTATATGAACGATTAGCTGTTACTGAGTGACTCTAACCAAGTTACAACAAGATATACTTGGCTGTTAGTTACAGAGAGCTTTCTCTGATAGTGATTTCAATCCTCAGAACAGTTTTCTGGGTGTTTGGGAGGTCTCAGATTCATGATTACAATTTGGCCTACAGTAGACAAGAAGCAAATCACAAAGCCCAGATCTGCAGAGATACCCCATCACAGATCTCCTGGTCCTGACAAAATAGGTTTAGTCTAATCACTAAATGACGCTTCCCATGGAAAGCTGAGTTCTGCAACTCTGTGTTCACTGAGTGGAATGCATAAGCAGAAACAAAAGAAACCACATATTTAAATATATATATATATGTTTTTCTCACCTTTTAAAGTTCTACAAAATTATTAATACAGAACACCTTCCTTTACATTATGTAATTCTGCTATTTTTCCACTGCTGATGTTATTTTTCATTTTAGGTAAAATATGCAACTACTCATACTAGTAACAAAGATTGCTGCCTTTATCTTCAAAAGTATAAGATTTATGCATATCTGACCTGGAGGAAATTGTTTACTCAATGTAAATAATTATACACACAGAACCAGCTACCAGAGAAAATATAAATTTTGCATTTCCCCACTGCTGTGTGAAAAGCGCATATGCGCTACATAATTTAAGTGGGAGATTAAACTTCCATTGAAATGTTATCCAACTGCCAATAGGAACAGAAAATTCCAAAAGGGGTGAATGTCACTGAAAAACAATTAATATAGACATTAGCAGAGCAGAATTTTTTGATACAGATTTCTTTCTGTCCGTTTTCATCATTGCTTTTACATTAGTATCACTTCTGACCCAAGGGTAGCCACTGGGGATGGGGAGGGAAGAATCATACAATCATAGAATGGTTTAGGTTGGAAGGAATCTTTAAAGATTATTCAGTCCCTGCCATGGGTAGGGACATCTTTCACTAGATCAGTTTATTCAGCCTGAGGGTTGCAATTTGTGCCTGCCTCAGATTTGGACTTTCTGTGGTGCCACCTGTTTATTTAGGTTCAAGTACTCTGCAGACAGCAGCGATGAAGCAAGGGGAGCCAGTTTACTACATCATCATTCCACACCACTTCTTGGACAGCCTCTGCCCAAAAGCTCTTTTAATCTTAGATGTTCCTCAGGTTTCTACTACAAGTCTCTCTAAGGCTTTTTGTTGATTGCGTTCTTCTACAGAGTTTTCTTTTAGTACACTCACCGCCCCCACTCCTCAGCCCCAAATCTGCTTTCTTAGCAAAGGAGGGGAAATCCTTTCAAATAGAGGTCAGCCTCTTAGTCAGTTTGCATGTGGCCTGTTCAGGTTGCTAGTTACTGTTGTTTGTAGCACTGAAAAACTTTACTGGTCTGTTAGTTACATATAAATGGAGAAAGCATAGCGTTGCATGAACTAGTTTCAATAGGTTTCTTCAAGCCTGGATACCATTATATGGGGTAGAAATCACAGCTGCACACATTATACTGCTGAATTCATAGAGAATTTTGTTGTTGTTGTTGTTGTTGTTGTTTTCTTTTTTTTCCTGTATGGATTTGACCCCATCTTCAATCCAATTTCTTTTCCATAGATTTTGTAGGAATATAGCTAAGGTTCTTCAAAAATGATGTCCGTAATGTACATCGGCAGATCTTATTAATTTGAGAGGAGTTATGTTAAAAGAGAGTATGAGATGTGGGTGTATGTTTATATCTTGTACTTGTTTCTAGCAGGAGAGTTAATATCCTATCTCTATCTGTCAGTTCAGCTTGCTTTAGTATATATCTATGTTCATGTACCTGGAAGTTTCAGGCTTTTCATGGATGTGATTCTCAGCTTTGTGAATTCCAGTTCAGATTGCTCTAGAAGATTAATAAATAAATAAATAAATAATAAAAATATCCTAAACCTTAGTGTTGTCATGGCTGTAGTTTCTCCTTTGTGAATACTGTGTTCTCATTTATATTCTGATATAAATGAGAATCAGGTCCTAATTTTCTAATGAGATTTGACATTGAAAGAACACTTCAAATCAAAGATCTAAATTGACTGTTTTTGAATTCAATTCTGAATTAAATGGAAAACGGCTTTGTCTCTTGGTATAAATCTCTAATGGTATCTGGCCTTGCTGACATTTACAGGACTGCTGCTCTATATTTTCACTATGATATGAGCACTGTCTCTGGGGAAAACACCATCAAACTGTAGCTCTTCTGGCAGCTTTCTACAGTCAAATTTCTTTGCATCCACTTCCTTTCTCATTATTTTGAAGTGGAAATCCCATGGCTGTAAACTTGAAAACACATTATATCAAGTCAAATAATGACTGTATTTACTGGATTTTTCTAGCCCTGGTGTCTCTGTGTCTAATTTAAACTTCATGTCTCACTTTCAGCTTGATCCAAAATTTTCTCACCAGAAAGCAAGGCAGGAAACTAGTCAGTTTTGCCTGCTTTCTCTCTTTATTTTCGTTTCAGAAATGAAATGCTTCAGGGAAAAAAAAATAATAATAAATGTATGCCCATTTCCCTTTTGCAGCATGAAATACAGACAGATTTAACATGTGTAATGCCATACCCAGCTCCAGACATCTGATTTGAGTCAACAGGGGCTCCAGATGGTCACTCAAAGCACACAAATGAAGAGCTTCTATTGACTGCATTGTGAATTCTACTCAAATACAAAACAAGAACCCAGGAACACACTGGCTGCCACACAGAAACACATCACTAGTCTATCTATCCAATTTCCTCTCTCCACAGTAACTGTATCAGATGTTTTAGCTGATTCATAGATAAACAAATGAAATCCTGACATAAAGTGTCATGAAATAATTTCATAGTAAAGACAGTTTCAATCCTCCATGAATGATTTAGAGTTTGGATAACTTTGTCTTTTTATATCTTGGCTCTGGTAGCTGAGTACTCCTGTAAGTTAGATATCAGTCCACTCATATATAAGAGTATTAAGCCTTGCTAAAAATATGCAGTTCAAAGTGTCAATTGTATATTCAGAAGAAAAAAAAAAATAATTTTATTAATGTTAAACTTGCTGCATTCCAAAATCTGTGTACAACTTGTTCAGGCTCCTTTCTGGTCCATCAGTCTCTGTCAGTCCACGAAGGCTGAAACTGTTATCTCTGTGAAAGCTGGAGAGCAGGTAAGTACAGGGTTGTTTCATAATCAGGTCACAAAGAACCGGTGCTTTGTTTGTGGGTTTGTTTTTATCATTTCTGAAGGGTTTTGCTCCTTTCAAAAGAAATTATTCTAGTGCTGTCAAGGCAAAACCACTTTTTCAATTTTTCCCTTCCAACTATTAGAGAATGTGAAGATTCAGCAATATTTGCTTTTCTTCCAGCTTTCACTGTTGCTCAATCTGTGGTTGTTGTTTATGAATGAAGAATTGTTATAAAATGAGGCTGATAAAGCCTCATCTAAAATCATTATCAGCAACTACTTCCTGGATTTGGGAGTACAATAGATGAATAGAGCATTCTGTGCTTGAATGCTGCTCATCTTATATAACGAATAAGCTTTCACTAAAGAGCCAAAACCTCTCCCCAGCGTATTAGTCAGTCTTAAGATGTACCCAAATTTAAAATAACTTATTCAACAGACACATTAGTTCTTCCGATTTTTTAAAGCAAGTTTATATGAAATGTAAAGTGCAACTTCAGTAAAGTTAAACTTCTCCTCTGCATGAGTTTTTTAAAGGTTGACTCGGGATTAAAATTTGATGTGAGGTCCCTGGGCTAAATCCTGGTCTTGCATTTCACCAATGTCATACATTACCTGGCAGAGAATGGAGTGTCTCTGGGTTATATCAGTATAAATAGGTCTGCAAATCTGGGGCCCAAGTTACTATGACAATAACTTCTTTTTACTCTGCAAATATTTATATACAGTTTCTAATGTTTTTGGCGCATATTTTCTAGGTTTGTTCCAAGATAAAATGTAATTATTTCTCTGAGAAAACACAGATTCTGGGGCAAATATAAAAGCTGACTTCTCTACTCAAAGATTTACATTCAGAAGCATCATCACTTTAACAGTGGAACAAGATTCTATCAGCAAAAAATAAAATATTTTGCCAATGGAAAACAGCAAGTGACTTTAAATAATGCACAGCTTCCACTGAAATTCAACAGCAATTAGCTGCATAGGCCAAAAACTACTAGGCTTTTCAGAAACCTCTGAGCTTGAAGCTTCTAGTCTTTATTAACAACTCTACTTTCATCATTTTTTCTAGCAGTGAACTGAAAATATTTTTCCATACTTTCTACTACTTCTTTTTTCATGATTTTTACCATATAAAGTATGCACAGAAACAGAAAAGATTAAAAACAAAATATTTTTTCTTGGATTCACAGGATTTTGTCATAAGGTAGTGTTTATGATTAGACTTATTTACATAACTATTTGTTCTTTTTTTGTTCTGTGCTCATTAGTAAGAAGTATTGAGAGAATGTATTCAGTTTCTCTCATTTTACTACAATGTATGCATTCTATTAATGGAAAATCCAACTAGTTTTGTTTTCCTTTTGATGGACTCCATACTTTTCCACTCACAACACCCACTATTTCAAAAAAAAATTTATTTCCTTTATTTTCTCAGATGAGCAAAGTTTCATTTATATAACATACATCATCAATTGATAAAGTTTGTGGAATACTTTCAATGCTGCCTTGAAGAAACATGTTTTGTAAATATCAAGTGCTTCTTCAACAAGCATTTAATTATATTGTTTTTCAATGTGTAAGTATAAATCAGAATGAGACCTGAAACCTAGAAGAAAGAAAGCAGATGAAATGATTTAGAATTAAAACTCTGGATCTAGATGTTTCTGCTTTGGTATATCAGAGGGATCACTCATGTTTTTTTTCTGATCTCATTTTAATCTTTGAACAAGAACTGGAGTGGAATTTTGGCAGCTTGTTCTTTTCAGTTATTATTTTATTTATATTAATAGAAGTGGGTTAGGTATATAATAGAAAATAAAATGTCTTTCGTGTTAAGAATTTGTAATGTAAGTAAAAAATACCCACAGAAAAGAAAACAACAATATGACAGAGTAGAAATCAACTACTTCTGTAGGGTAATATTCAGGTTAATGACCTGTAGCTGTCATTCTTACTGCCTGATTTTTAACAGCTCTTTGTGGGAAGGCCTAGAGGTGCAGGTCACAGGGAAAAAAACATGAGCTTTAAAGAAAGCTTAAAATTGTAGATCGTAGATCTGAATGCTTCATCATAGATCAGCTAATACGATAAATCCTGCAGTAGTTCTACCATCAGTTAATGACAGGATTAAACACGATGGCCTGGATGGTTCTTTGACTCAAGAAGGCCATAAGTCTTGGAATGGGAATGATTCATCCTCACACACTCTGATTTTCCCAGTCGTTCCACTGTATTCTACTAGAGACACAGTACTAGGCTAAATAGGCCTTTGATTTTATGCTCTACAAACTGACATGGTCTTTGATTAACATCATATAGCCTGTTCTCACCATGTCCTGATTTTTCTACCATTCTCACTTTTCTTTGCACTCCCCACTGTGTAGCCAGTATCAGCAAAGAATACCACCTCACGTGAGTTTTATCTAATATTGATTACTATGATGCTTGGCTGTGAATGGCATTTGATAATCTCTGACTCTATTGTAAATTAAATTTAAATTAAATGCAGCTGTTTCTTTTAAAGTGAAAGACACATCTGTATTAAATATAACACAACTTCATCTGGCTTGGGCTGTCAACACTTCAGTAAGTGTCAGATGGAAGATTCATATGGTTTAGGTCTTGTCACTGACTGTCATCCATTTCCTAAAGCTTTTGAAGTCTTTTCAGAAAAGTGGGCAGGAATTGATTGGAGACATTTTTAAATAGTTAAATAATGACTTTCCTCTCTCCCCCCTGAAGTACATGGCTTGATGAATTTGGATAAAGTACTAAGGTTATCAATATGCAGGTAGAATTTGTTTTTGATGGTGGTGTCTCATGAGCACCGGATCAACCAACAACAAAGGAAGCAGTTGGGAACCAGTCAGCCCCAAACTTACAGCCACTCATGGGAAAGACCTTTTCTGGAAGTTGGCACATGGGTGTTGCAGCTGTGAAAGCTCAGCGTGTGAGTGGCTACAGGTGTTGGCTTCATTTCTTCTCCACATATATTTGTAGGAAAAGGGACTATAATGCCAGGGACAAGAGGAGGTTGTGCCAAGCTGCTATAGAGAAAGAAAATTACTTGTGACATAATACAATCTGTATTGCTTGTATGACAGTTATATGGTGTTCTGGAGAATTGTGTTTATGAATAATAATGGAGGTTCTGGCAATGTTGGTGGTAACACTCAGTGGTGAGTCAAACAAAGGGCATTTTGTTTCATGCTCATATCTTTGGTAGTCAGGTATTTTGCAATCCTATAATCACAGTGTTTTCCTTTTCTAGTTTCAATTAGATCCTTCTTCTAGTCCTGTGTGTTTGTTTCTCCTGGTTTAAGCAAGATTATCTCACAGTTTTGAATTAAATACTCTTAAAATTATTCATTAAAATTAGATTTATTAGGTGGGCAAAATTGACTCCATCTTTTGGGGAAGAAAAAAAGGTAGGCTTGGAGAGGAAATCTGTCTAGAAAGATGTTTTCCACAAATGTTTTTCAGAGATATCAGTAAGAGTTACTTGTTATCTCTCATATTTTACTGATGAAGTGGTGTAGTCCACCAATTCAATAGATTAAAGGACTACCTTTTTTTTCAGGAGAAAAAATATATTAATCTTTTGGCCAAATCTATTATCTTTTCTCTTGGAGAGTCACTTCAGCACTTTGAAATCTGGCCTTGAAATCCTACAATTTTTGAACAAATTCTCTCTGGTGTTGATGTGATATCTCTTTTGAATCTCTGTCCTTACTAGTTCTTCCTTGCTTGCCTGCCTCCTGGTAAAAGGAGGGATGTGGTGTGAAATTCCAGGTGGCATGGGATCAGAGGAAACTGTGGAAAAGGGAGGTATCTACTGCCCAGCCTGCTGATCCTTGTCATGGTGGTCCTGCAGCAGAGCTGGGACTGGTGTACTCAGACACTTGGCCATATATGCCCCTTCCCCTGGATCCTGAGATGAAAGATTTCATCAGAAGACAGGCTACAATCCTTTCTTGTATCATTTTAGACTATTTCTCGTTCTGTTTGGCCTACTTTGTTCACTTGGTATTTTAAAGTGAAAGATCCTAGACACAATCCCAAAATAACTAGTCAAAGTCATGTGACATGTACAAGAGATTGTCTGGAGGACAATACAGTCTTCAGACAATCTGATGGAATTTGGATTCCTCTGCAGACCTTTCTCTTTTATTTATGGAAATAAACAATATGAACCATGGAAAGCTGAGCAACTTTCCAATACAGACTTCCATTCAGGAACAAACATCTCTCTTAAAAATAAAAGCCCTAGACCACAAAAAGGATAATTCTGCACACAGCCCACCATTTGTCTATAAAGTAAATAAAATTTGTTTTTGTTTCTCAGACTGGATGGCATTTTACCTGCATGCTTAACAGGTCTGTTTAAGTAATGGTAAACAAAATAATTTAACATTACGTTAGGTTTTGTGCACTAATTTGAAGTCTATTTGGTTTTGTCTTTGAGAAGGACCTGTGTCTGATATTTCACAACAAGCAGTAGAGACAAGAAGCAAGTGGGGATTCACGTATCTATCAGCATTGGATTTTCTCCTCATCTTTCACAGCTAAAATAGACTTACAGCTTGAAACAGAAATTAGTGTCACTTCCAGATTGTTGAAACTGACAGCTCAAGAGATTCTTATTAATATTAAGTATATCCTTATAGTAAAAGGGTATCATTCTTACCGAGGACAAGTTTGAGCTCTTCAGTTAGTTTCCAGTCTACAGTTAGGTTTTCTTTAATGTCTAGCCCATTCTTGCAGAGTAATGGCCCTTAGTATTTTTCATTAGGAATTTTCTGTATGTCTACAGAATTTCTTGGAATTTGCAAAGTAAATCAGCTTAACTTGTGGAATTTCCCACGAAAGGCCTATATGTCTTGACACGTGGTTTGCTGCTTCAGGCCTTTTTCATTTCTTGCATGATTTCTCCTTAATACTAGTATACTTCCCAGGTGATCATTTAACAAATTAGCTCTGTAATCCTTCCTTTTTCTCTTATTGCTTGTGTACAAACCCTAACAATTTAGCACCTTGTCTTAGGGAAATTCTGCCCTCTCTCCACATACAAATTCCTCAACTCCTCAGTCCATCAGACTTCATTAACTAATTCACAAAAGTTTTCCCTGCTGAAATCTAGATCTGTATTTATAGGCCTGTCTTTATTTATTCTTCTGTTTCATATAAATTAGGTCATCAACCTCTGGTTAACTCATGGAAGGTGTGGAAACTAATGTCACAAAAAACCCTCACTATAATAAAGGAGCAGTTCTAACATATTCTTACTTCTTTCCAGTTCAATGGCCACCTGATGAAGGAAACAGGTTTATGCTGGCCCTACCTGTGATCTCTAGTCTCTATTGAGGCAACCTGTCCTGCTCACCTCACTCAGGGTGGTGGGACACGGTCCCTGTAGGAGATGCCACTGCCTTGGCCACTGTGATGGGCTTTGGCTTCCAGCACCAGGCTCCTGCTGCTAGTCTGCACTTGCAATTCCCTGGCAACATGTTACTGGTTGATTCTTTTCTAATGTTTTTCTCTAGATCATTTGGAACCAATCAGTTTACAACTATGTCTCATTTCATTACTTTAACATGTGCCATGTTCTTTAACGTGTGCTAAGACTGTGTTGACTGCATTTTGATTAATGATAACTAGTATATCAAAACAGATTCCTGCCAACAAAGTTAAGATAATATGAGGGAAATAAGTACTGAGAAAAGACAGGTACTTCAGATTTTACACAGGTCAAGAAACTTTTAATTACTCTGTTAAAAATAAAATTAAAAAATCCTTTTCAAACCTGATTACTTTTTGTGTCAGCTATCACATGCCAGAAAAGAAGTAGAATATAAGCCCACATATCTGTTATCGTGGAGCTCTGTCAAAAGCTGCGATGATGCTATTGAAGCACTCTGGGAGCAGAGAGGATGCACACACCTGCAGCAGTGTACTTGGGATACCAGCCCCACAGGAGACCATGGCATGTGAGACTGCTCAGCAATTTCACCTGTCCTACCAGTGCAAAACAGCTGAATCACCAAAGAATCATCAATGGGATTTGCAGGAATAAAATTTATTTATAATATAATGGAGACACTATTAGTGCACTTGTTTTCCATTTTGATCAATACCAGAGCTGTCTAACATTGTATGAATGCTTTTTAAGATATATTTTTGGGTGTTATCCTATTAGATTACAGGACATATATGCTATTTTTAGATTATATACCTCAAGCATAACAGACACATTAGCAAATACATGACAGATAAAACAAAAATGGTAAGAACTGTGGAAACAGAATAAAATTGAATATGCATAACCAGTAACGTGGAAATCTGCAATGTGAGATTAATAGAAGCACTTATTTTACCTCTTTGAAAGTTATAAAAAATACAATAAAAATTAAAAATATATAAAACATAAGTTAAAAAAAAAAAAAGAATTGAGTCACTAATCTCATGGCCAGAAATCTACCAAAAGCTTTTGTTGGTAGGCAGGTTATTCCCACATCCTTTTAATATTTAACAACAACCACTTATTTTACAGCATTAAACCCAGAGGAACTCTATGGTAGCTGCTTTTGAGAAAACACAAGAAGGTTAAGCCAAGGCTAATATGAAGTTTTAAGAGGGTAGTTGTGCAGGCAAGAGTTCATCTCTCTGCTTATCTTGGCTTGGCAAAGTCTTTACATTTATAGGTTGAAACTAGCCTTATCCTTTTAATTTTGTCTCACAACAAACATCCCCTAGTGATGTGAATAACTAGGAGTGCCTAGAAAATTCAGCCTCCTGTAATTATTTAGACCTTTTATAGGGCCTTAAGATATATAACATGTTGCACCAAATCGATTTTCTTGCCTTGATGATGAAAATGAATATCTCTATACATCCCTCTTGCTTCCTTTTAGCATTCCTCTCCCACAATTCTGGACTAAAGTAGAGTCAGCTGTCACATATGAGAGCCAAGACATATCCAGGTTTTAGTAGAGAGGACTTAAAAGAAATCTACTGTTTGGAAGCAGAGCTAGAAGTTTTGGTCTGGAATGGAAATATAGTACAGAGTACAATGATGCATTGCACTCTTTTCACATGTATATTTTTTGAAAATCAGTAATGTTTCTGGGATATGGCCAGCGATAAGTTACATAAAAGGCTATATGTTGTGAATTATAACAGAGATGAGATCCAGAATGTCTACTGGCAATGGAGTATATTATTACCACACAGAGCTTTATTGCAAAAGTAAACTGCAGTTTTGATAGTGGATTCCTCATTCCTGGACGTATTGACTGTATTTATTTCATGGAAGAGATTAATAGAATATTTAAAGAGAGATTTTGCAGCCTTCATCCTTGTTGGTAGATGCTTTTGTCTTTCTGTCTTAGCTTGAAGCATCATGTGTCTTTCAATGCAGCTACTTGACAGTTGACATTTTCTGCTTTTACTTCTACTCCAGCTGCTAATTGCATATTTACAATCCTTCAATCAAGAGGAAAAGAGAAACAGATTAGAAAAAAATTCAGTCTGTCAAGCAAACCATACATATAATGAAACATCCACTCATTAAACATAGAGAACTTTTACAGCTTTAATAATAAGTGTTATAAAGGGCACAAAGGTATTATTAATTCTGAAGGAATGCAGGACTGGAAAAACAATAAGTCATTTTGACAGTTGCTATGAAGACTATTACCAAATGTTATGTTTACTTGACTAGGTTCAATTTATAAAACAAGATCCATAAAAAATCCACAGCCTAATCAATTGAGACACCGTGTAACAAACCACAGCAAATGGAGTGAAGTTCTGATATATTGATTAACGATTGAATTGTGATCATAGATTTTACAAAATTAAGATAATTAGTACTGTGGGCTGCTTCTCTACATTAAATTAAACATTATGGTAATGAATTAAAATGATAGAATGAAGTTTTAACACTTTTTTTTTCTAAGTTAAGGAAAGGAATATACCTGAATGTGTGATTATCTTTCTAAAATGAATTCACAAAGCTATGTTTATTATGCAAATATAGATACAGGAGCCACTTTTTTTACTTTGCTGTAATAACCAATTAACTCTCTCCATACATCTTTCATGAAAATTAAATTTGGGGGACGTAAGAAATTCTGCTCTGTTTTTGAGTGAAGTGGTTGCAATCCTCGACATAATCAAGCAGGCTGACAGTATGTATGATTATATATGATATCACTCTGCAGGAGACAGTTCCAATATTGTATCTCCACTCTTCCATTCGTTATTGGCAAACATGTGCCTGGAACTCATTGCAATGTTACAATTGGCATTTTGAAATACTGTGATTTCTTTTTCTTGTAGTCAGAACTTGGATTCCCCATGGGATTTAGGCAGACTGCATTGTGTTATTCAGTACATGTTCATGACTTCCACTAGTATTAGGAAGAGCTACATGTATACATTCAGAGTAGAATATATCCCGTAGTGAATTTCTGAAAATATAACATATAGTTTCTTTAAAACATGAGGTTAACGAAATAGGAACTGAAAGACAAGGAACAGAAAACAAGCAATTTAAAAACCATTCACCCAGTAGGTATGATCTTATTCCCACTCACTCCACAGTAAATCATGAGTTACTTTAAAAAAATTCAATGCAAGTTGGTATAAGGCTGGTAGGAAATCAAACTTGAGCCTATACTGCTCAAAAACCTGAAGTATGTTTATCATTTCAGAGCAGCCACTGCTCTGAAACATGAGATGTAATATATGTATTCAAATAATTCATTAGGATACAAAATGTTCATTACAACACTGTAACTGAGTGTGGCAGTAATAATAGTGCAGTAGTCTGGGGCAAAAAAGCAAAAATGGCTAACTGGTGCTCAGGGCACCATACCGGGACTCACAAGCTCAGTTTCCAGTTCTACCAAAATAGTGCTGGCCAGTCACTTTCATCTCAGAGACTCGGTCTCCATATACTTAAAACGAGGATACTGATACTTTAAGAGTTTTGATATCTACCGACAAAGAGCAGGGGGAATTATATCGATACAGTTTATCAGTTATATCAGTTGGACAGGGACACAGCAACTGGAGCACAGCCAGCTCCTGCAGAAGCACAGGCTTCTAGAAATATCCCTTCAGGTCGAAGGCACCCACAACCACCACATATGCTACTTATACCTGTTTGCATGATGCTTTTCTCCATTTAAGAAATGGAATAAAATCTGCCTTCCTAACGGTACCTGGTCCCTCACCGGAGGAGGGTTTAAGAAAGTATGTTCAACTGATCCTCCGTGGGCAGCTGCAAGCTATCTTTGGTGCTGCAGAGCAGATGTGGCCTGGCCACTTCCAAAAGCAAATGAAAATTAGGACTACCCTCAGCCAGATCAAATAAACCTTTGTCAGAGCCACCCAGTCAAGGCAATTATTATTATTTTTTTTTTCCAGAAGACCATACGGTCATCCTGGGAGCAGAGGTGCTCTCCCCAAAGGTCAGGACATGCCACTGTATATTGCCAAAACTTGGCTGCTTGGAGGAGAAAGCACTGAGGTTCAAGAGGGTTCTTGAAACACGAGGTTAAATCTGGAAAGCTTTTGGGCTTCTGGATGCTCCCAGTAGGTTGATGAATAAATATGATGAAACATAAAAGAAATAAAAGACCAGAAAATGAAATCTTAAAGAAATCTCTGACTTTCTACACAGCGCCTGTCAGAAAAGGTCATCTGTTTTACAAGCCAGAGAATGCAAAACGAGAATGTCTGTAAGTATTTGTAAATAGTGTCAAATTTATGTAGCTGATTCAACATGAGGAAAAAATAACCCTGGAAAAGAGTTGCAAAACACTCTGAGTGAGTTATTTTTGACATTTTAATAACTTTTTAGAATGTTATTCCATTTAAAAATTGATCTAAATTTGCATTAGAAATATTTTGCAAGTAAACAAAGGACATCAAATTGAAATAAAACATTTCATTTGAGTTCAAAAAAAATGTTTATTTGGATCCAAAATATTATCTTCATTTCAGCCAGAGAATCAAAAAATATGTGGTTGTTTTTATAGCTTTCACTATAACATCATTTCTGTATTTCTTTTCTGCCTCATTTCTCATACTTTCTAAAAAAAGCACTCATATATTTTTTCCCTTAGTGATATATAAGCTTTTGATGTTGTCATAAGGTGCCATACTCTTTTTAAAATGTTAATTTCAGTAATTGGTTGTCATTGTTATTATTAGTAGTAGTAGTATTGTTATTATTATTGCTATTATGTAGGGTCTGTTCAATGTAACAATGTCATTTGCTTTTCACTATTACCCTTCTTCCTGTTCTCTAAAACTTGATATTTATTTAAAACATACTCCCTCCTCTTAAACCACATTTTTGTTTTTAATATTTAAAGTAAAAATGACTGAAAGCTAACAACATCAGTGAAATTTTCCAATAGCTCTGTTTTGGGGATTTTTTTTCAAAATATTCATTGAATTGTTTGTAAATTTAGAAAACCATTAATAACTGTAAATAACAATTGAAATCAGAAAGTTTGAAGTTCATAAGAACTTTTTCACTATTTTTTAGCCCTAGTTATCTTTTTCTCCTACTTCCTTTTTTATTTTTCTATATCTATTTTCTATTCCTTCTCTTTCCTTCTAGGTGTGAATCAGAAAGGTCTATCTGCAATTTAGATTTATTGGAATAGAGGTAAAAAAGAATAAGAGCAACTTTTCACTGTCAGATTTGTACAAAGGATTCAGTGCAAGTGAAAGCCAAGTTCTTTCCCATTTATCTCTTATTCTTTTTTATCTCTACTCACTTTCTCTCTTTCAGTCTGTTCCATCCCTCTTTCTTGCCTTCCTTCATGCTTTTTTTTTTTTCACCTTCTATCCCTACTTTTAGTTTTCTTAACCATCCCTCACACATCCCTACTTATTATCCAGGGACCTATTCAGCCACAGAAGTCTTGAACATTAAGTGTGAGAAAGTGAAAGAGAGAGAGACAGTTGCAATGAGCACAATGATAGACGATTTTCAGCAATATTTTACTTGAAGTTTTTTAATATTTTCAGCCAAAAATGTTCCCATCCTTACAATAGGTTAAAAAATAACCCCTGAAGTGTTGGTGTTGGTGGTATGTATAACTATTGTTACAGAAGCCAGCCAGAGGGTGGAAATGACCTTTAAAATGAGAAGAAAATTTTCTTTCATTTCTGACTCTTTCTTGTTTTCCATTTGCTCTGAATTTTCTCATTTTCTTCTCCTTTCACATCCTTCTCTTCTCTTAGGCTACTTCCTCCACTTTTTATGTTTTTTGTTTGTTTGTTTGTTTTGTGTAGTTAATGTACATGTACCTTCAGTGGTACGACTTATAATGTACTTCAGTAACCGAATTCAAACAAGGTATTCAAATAAATTAAATCAACAATATTTATTCAAATAAGAATGAAGTTGAGACACTTGGTACCTATCTCAACTCCAGAAAACCATGGAAGAAATTAAACAAGAGAATGTGTGGGAAATGTGTCAGCACAGCTGCCTACAAAACCAATCTCTCAGCATTTCAGAATGCTGCTGTACAAACCACTGTTTGTGGGGTCATGACAAAGTGTTGTCTTGATGTTGTGATGGCTCACATGAAGGGGAAGGTGCAGTGGAAAATGTTGATTCCCGTGAAGCCCTTTTTGCCCCCTTTTTGCAAAGCTGAATCATCATGTTCCTATTCCTCTAGGACGCAGGCTTGCTGGACACAGCTGGGGCAGATGGGAGGGTGCTCTGCAATGCCCTGTCCTAGCATGAGAAAAGGTGAGCATCACCCAGGGGTTACTGAAGGAGTCTTTCAATGACCAGATCTGCACATGGACCCACATCATTTCAATTCCCATGTCAAGTTCATACTTTGAGAAGCATATACACACAAAAACCTCCTGTGCACTGCAGCACCAGAAAATGGAGACAGGAGATACAGCATAGCAGTATCTGTGTTACAAACCAAATCAGGAAGTGCTGAAATATCTCTTATAAATACACTTATTTGGGAACAGAATCTGCAGAATGGATTCTTTGAAAAAAGATTCAGACATATGCTCCCTCCTCTGCTAACTGCCCTGAGAAACAAAGCTTCAGATGTCAGCAGAAAGTTAATATATAGTGTTGGAAAACCTTAGAGGAAGGTTGTCGAACAAATTCCTTAAGGATTTTGACCTTATATGAGCTTGTATAATGTTGCAGGAGGAAAATGAAAAAAAAAAATCAAGGGAAAGATAGTGAAACAACTAATATCTGTCCAAAAGGAAAGAGAAAAATCAATATTCTAGATTTTTTATATATATATATTTATTTTTTTGCTTGAAATAGGTTTCAAGAAAGGGAATCTTAACTTTTTCTCTAGGTCGCCTCTTATGAACACACTGGAAGGAGACTGAGAAAATTATTGACTCTGTGACCCTTCTTTCAGATTTTGTTTTTGAATGCTTTAGTGAAGTATTTGATTGGTTTTGTCCTTCGTGGTTTCTGGTCAAAAACTGTTTTACAAATTGCACACAAACAAGCAGCACATTACCATCTTGCAGTGACCATGACAACGAAATTAGGTACACAGCACACACCCTTTAAAATGTTTGTTTTCTAAGTTTCTTCATTAGATTTAAGGGTTGGTACTTCACTGGCTGTACAAATCTGGGGACTTCACATTCCATAGCTGTTGCTCAAACTGTTCTAGTAAATCCCTTCTTCACAACCTTATTTCAAAGCACCCTTTTTAAAATTGAAGTCTAGATTCTTCAGCTGTAACTCTTTCATGGGTCCAGTTTTGCACATCACATAGGCTGACTCTGCCCACAGAGATGGACTCAGCCCAAGTTCAGCCTGGAACAACCACAGAAGTCTGAAGAATATCATCCTTATTCCTGTTTTATGTAGACAGTTTATAAATACAGATGCTGTGTGTATTCTCTGAACTCTCTGCAGTCAGATGAGAGTCAGATTTGGATTTTGTTTGTTTGTTTTCAAGAACTTACCAAGTCAGACTGTTCTTTTCCCTGAAATGTATTTGTCCCGTACATGAAAGGAACTGGGGAGAGGAAAAGCTGGCTGGCATATTCTGAACTACTATATATTGCAGAACAGGCTTCCAGTTGTCAGCGTCTGCACCCTGTAGAAGTATGGTTTCAATTTTACTTTTGAAATCTGAGTTGAGCAATGTTGCCAACACATATTTTTCCCTGTCAAAACATTTCACTTATTCCTGAGTCTGTAGACAGCTTTTAGGTTACATCTTTTCCCCAATCTTATTGAAACAGGATCTTCATTTCTTTTGAAATCATTTTTCATTAGTGTGGGAGCAAAAAGCAGATACTAGAGCTGATAAGTGGCAGCACCTGGCTTAAAGATGTTCCATCAGCTCTTAGTTTCTGTGTGATCACTTCCGATAATTGGAGGATGAAAACCAAAGCAGCAGTCACATTCAAATCAGAATAGGTGAAGACATTATCTTTTTTCTTCCTCTGTGTGTTTAATGCTGCCTGTGCTCCATCTTGTTCCACTGAGCTGATAGAATATGCAAAAAGCGGACTTCAGGGTTCACATGCTACCTCAGCAAAAGATTTTTTGAGTAATTTGGTCATGATAAGAATTGCGTCACTAGTTAATTAGGCACAACTTATTTTAAAAGGCAAATAACTTTTGTATTTGTGAATGAATCATAAACTTATTCCCATATTTGTAGTTACACTAATTATTTTCAAACACGCATCTCAATCTAAAGATTTCTGTTTCTGCTATTTACTGTTCACTGGCTATTGTTCATAACATGTGTCCAAGTCATATGAACTACATTGTATGATTCCTGTTTCCTAACTGGATGTCTGGCAAGGCAATGAATAATTGTTGGACACTAAACACACAATGCAATTTAATAAATAAATCAGACTAGATTATATTATTTATATTTGAACTAGTATGTGTTGTGGGAACATGACTGAGGGTTTTTAACCTTTAACATCAAATAACACTTCTATTAACAGCAATAAAATAGGATTTGTTGCATTAAGGCACAAAAATATTCAGAATCACTTTTTGTATTGTTTACCAGCTGCATTTATTGCTTCATTCATGTTTTGGGTAACAGGCATCCATAGTTCAAATACCAAGCTCCCCAACAAATTTTAACCATTTGCCTACCACCAGATAGGAGGAGCAGATCTGAGCAGTATGGAAGGAAGATGACATACACTTCAGATCTTCAGCTTTTATTTCCAGCCCAGTTCTCTAGCAAGATGAAGCTCAACAGCTGTACTGTTTGCAAGTCTGTGCATCAGTGACAGATTAACAAACCTATGTAGGTTGTGGGTGGCAAGAGAGCCCAAGAGCACATGTAAACCTTTCTCCTTCTCCAAGGAATGATCAGCACTCCCTTAAACTTTTCCCACGCACATGTGTCTAGTTCTATCTTAAAGACATTCTGTGATGATAATTTGTCCAAACATGTGCTCCATTTTTCTTAGCATTTAAAAGCTTTCATACTACCCAAACTGAACCTTCCTTACTGTGATTTTAGCCTATTGTTTTCTGTCCTGCCCAACAGAAATCTAATGTAATTTCTTTCTGTTCCTTATTGTTTTTTACCCTTTTGACATGAGATATCATATCCACCCTCAAGGTCTTCTGTATTCAAATACCACTGCCTATTCAGACTTTCCTTGGAGGTTGCATTGTAAAGACTCTGAGCCTTCTTTTTGTTCTTCTCTGGATTTTTCTCAAATATTCCGTATTTATCTAGAGGTAGAGAATCTATTTCAGGCTGTCTAACAGGCAATATTCCTGTTTATCCACTCTAATATATTTGTCTTTCTGAATAGTAAGGCATTGTTTAACTTGTGATCAACACTAATCTACAGATCTGCTTTTGCTAGCTAGTTAGGTATCTATATTTCAGCCTATCTTTGGACAACTGATCGTTCTGTACTAAATCTAGTGCTTTGTACCTGTTCCTGTTGAATCTTCAGTGAGCGTACCTTACTAACTTTTAAACCTGTTGGCCAGTTTCACTTGAATGAACTTCAGCTGGTAGAGCTCAGCTGTCACACAGCAATTCCTTACTGTTTTTGTGAAAATAGTCAGCTACAGGGAGGAAGATGTACCTATGGAGGGGAAGGTTATGGTGTGAGCTTGATGTTTCATAAATGATAAACAACCAAGTGCAACATGACTCTAAGGGAAACACAACTTCATAGAAATATTTAAGACTACAGAGATGTAAGGTTACCATGTCCTTATGTTCTTGTGTCAGATAACAACTTTGGGGTGTTTTCTCATCATATATCCATCAGCCATAAGAGAACTTACCAACAGACTTCATGATCCTGGTCATATATTGGTTGCTGGGTCCTTTTGGGGGTGATACTGACTCCTGGAATTAAATCCAGAGGTCTCACATTCAGTAGTTGCTGTTAATCATTCAGCCTTTGTTTGTGGGCTGCAAAACAATGGCCAGTCCAGGACAGTCTAGTTAGAGGATAATGTTTTATGAATAGGCTAATCTCTTTAAAGGGCATTGAGAGTACATGCTTTTAAAGGCTACCTCTTTAACAGTGGTATAAAAGTACTAAATCCTCAGTTGCATCCACGTCACCAACAATTTTTGCATGGGGTTGCAGTATCATGAAAGCTCATTAACTATTGAACTTCTGAATGAATAAAATACAGAATTTCTCTATGCTGCAACCATAGTAGACAAGAATTTTTACTCCACAGTATTCTGGCCTATGAGATAAAAAATGGTACCTACAGCTATGAGAAAAGAAATAGGCAATTTATTTAAGTATAAACATTCTTATAATGTAGACAGTAAGAAACTTATCATATTAAAAGTGAAGACAGAAAGAGGATCAGATGAAATATGAATTAAATAGGGAAAGTAAAGATATAATTGTGTATGACCACTACTCCCATTAGTTATCAAACCACAGTGGAAATGTAAAAATAAAGACAGCAATTCAAAAGATAGAGTCAAATATCATAGTGTCCTGTGATGACAGCTGTCAGAAGAATGTATAATCAATAAGACTGCCTTTTCATAATCTTTATTGAATTTATTTAAGAGAAAATTATATGAAAGAATATTACTGGAATATGAGTATGAAAATATCTTTCCCCCTGTTGAAAAAAATGCTGATGAAAAGTAAAACAGTCTTATTTGGAGGGATGTTTGTTTGTTTTGTTTGTTTGTTTTGCTGAGAAACTAAACACTGAAATTAGTAGGTATCATATTTGGGGGGTTACTTTTTAGGGTATCAAGAATTGCTGATAAAAACAGAAGTTTCTGAGAGGAGTTACAGACCACTTAAAATTATTGAACATATAAGAAGAAAAATATAAGTCAGCTGCAATAATACAAAAACTGAAGGAAAAATTCACTGGCATATGATAGGAAGTTGAAATGTATGATTTGGGGATTTTAGCTCTCTTCTGTTTGGAATAAGAAGTTTAATCCCATGAGAATGTACAGGAAACAGAAGTGAACTGGATGAAAATTTTCTGCTCCACATTTTCTTTGACAGAAAGGTACAATTTTGATTGAACAGATTCTTTTTTCTTGGAAAATGTCTACCTTCATTTTAAATGCAACTTTCTTTTGTCTCAAAACATAAATTCATTACTCTCTGTGTTTTATAGCATAAAAATGAAGCAAGTAATCTAATTTTGTTTTGTTTTGTTTTGATGAAGAATCAAAACACGAAACCAATCTTCTACAGCTACAATTCTAATTTTATCTATGGTTGTCAGCTGAAGTAAGTAGTCTTACACTGTTAAACTTCAGGAACATATCCCAAATGATTTGAGAAAAATACAAACAAATAGCACAATAGGACATAAGAGTATGAACAGAAGAAAACAAATGAAAGAAAGAGAAAAAGTTAAAGGAAAAAATAATTTTGAAAAACAAATACTCAGCAGAAATAAAAACAATTAGCTTGCTATCTTAAGTGATGGAAATATTAAAAAATTGAAATTCTGGAACAAAACCAGCAATACCATGGTCAAATATAAATGACAAAACACTACCTCATTCGTTTATTCTAGCTGTGTCAAAATTAACTTTTTGCATTCACTTTTCTACTCTCCTTAGTGTCCCTAACAAAGGTCCTTGTAGAAACCCATTTGCAGACTTAATTCTGCTTTTGTACATCTGACTGTCATGGAGATTTCACAATATTAGGATTCAAAAAATAAAGCTAATTTTTAGAGAATGTTTTTCTTACCTTTAAATCCAAAGACGGTCACCCACCCCCTATGATTTCATTGTACCATATCACCCCACTTTTTTAAAAAATTCTTTGAATGTAATGTGAATTGGTGGATAAAAGAGCTACTGTGGATAATATACATATTGCACGGAGGTACTGATTGCACAGCATACTTAGGAAGGTTCATACTCTTCCCTAAGGCAGTGAAACAGCTACCTTTTCCTTGCAAGAAAGGTCCTGAATTGGGCATGCCAAAGGGAACACACACCCAGCACCCAACATTCCTTATGTTCATCGGAAAATACTTAAACATGTCTCTGGGTGCAGGTTCTCCGGGGTATCTACACATGCTGTTTTATCTGTAATAGCTTGTGTCCATAGGCAACATATGGAAATGCTGGCAAGTATAGTCAAGTTAATATGTTAAATAACTAAGAAGCTATAACCCGATACCAGGTCAAATTCTGCTGTACAGAGATGATCTACTGTAACATAGATGATCTAAAACACATACTGTTCACTAGAGACAGTTGCTGACATATACAACAAAATCCTGTCTCTGCTGTTCTCTCTTCCTGAAACAGTGTTTCTTGGTTATGTGTTCATCATAGCTACAACCTATTCCCTTCCAATGTGAATGTTTTAGATTTAGTGAGAAATGGTCACCTTTCAAACTAAGAGCATTGCCAGGGTTTCTTTCTCTATCTCCCATCTAATTCTCTGAGAAGGAAATAGCCAAGTTGAGTGGCTCTTCTGTTTGAGATGGCATTTGTGCACATGTAAAAAGTATTTTCAAGCATTATGTTTCTTCACCTTGCACATCATAAAAATGTAAGTGTATAATAATACATTCTGTTTCTATAGATACTATACATGGTACGTTAAGAATACATAAGAGAGACTTTGTAAGAAATGTTTGTACCAAATGATCCTCCTGCTTCCCTACACTTTCTATCCATTGCAGGAGTACTTTGCAAACAACAGGTTTCTAACTAGGCCTTCTGGCCAAACCGCAAGAGTGTGGTTTTTTTTTGTTGCTGTTGTTTTTGTTTGGTTGGTTGGTTGGTGTTTTTTTGTTTTTTTATTCCGCCATCTATGACCAAACAGAATGTATGATGTCATCTACCTCATCCTACTCTTCCAAACAGCAACAGCTCTATTGAATTCTGTATCTTCTTCATAAAAATCCTCCAGTGATGAATGCTTATTAATTGCAATTAATTCCAATGCACCATTACTGTTGCCAATGCATAATTTCAATACCTCTTGCTGCAATGTCCTTTTTACCACAGACAAGTAGTTCATATTCTTATTTTTTCCATCAGTACTTGAAGATTTTGATCCTAGTGCACACCCTTCCCCCACACTTCCTTTTTTATTCTTATGTTTGTTTGTTTGTTTTCAGGATGTTCACCACCTAAAGATCATCCTGTGACTAACTTTGATTTTATCATGTACATAGCTCATCAGTATGTTGTAGACTTAAGAAGAAGAGCTGAACAAATCCCAACATAGTCAGAACACTTTCTCTTGCCCTTGGGCTGGAGATATGCCAGGACAATGCCTTTTATTGAATAGCTGTAATATAAAATGTATCAGGTCTTTTGAACTGACTGACAAGTAGAATTTACCAAAATGGAAACCACATGTTTGTAAAAATTTAAAACACAGAGGTGGTTGCACTAGTGCTATACTCACATCTGGAAGCAGCCACCTCTCACAGAGGCATCTTCGTAAATCTTTCATGGGGGCACCATCCTAAAATTGATTTTGCCTGGGCTAAAATACAATCAGATGCTCTGAAAAGCACATGACTAATGTAGGAACTTAATATGAAGAATAGACTGAGACAACAACAAAAGGACAGGCATCAAATGGGGGGGGGGGGGGGCAGGAAAACAAGTTGTATCATCTGAGTAAAGAGTGTGTATGAATGGATTTTCTGTTTTTCCTTTTCCTCATGAACTCAGTGCCAGAATAGTATAATTGTCATTTAGTTTGTCTTTGTCCAGTGTGAAGTTGTTTGCTGAGAATCACCAGATTAAAATGTACTTTTCTACTCCCAAGAACTGTTTCTTGGGTGTATTCAAAACCACATCTTCTTTATCAAATGGAATATGTTTGTGCTACTTTTTCAGCCCTTTAGAGCCAGGCAAGCTGTGGAACCATGAGCAGTACTGTGTTTTGGTTAAACATAGTCTGCAAAATTACTAGCTATGCCCCAGCTTCACAGACTTTACTGCTGGTAGCACAGAAGAACAGTGGCTTGGCATCTGTAGTCCAGGGGGATATAGATACATTTAGGGAGCAGTGCTTCTGCGAGGCATGTAGCACAGAAGGGTGATTCATTTCTGTGACTACCAGAATAGGAAATTCTTCAACATTGAGGTTGAACTGGAGTTAGGATTCCCTGGTCTTCACCAAAGTATTCTCTGGGGCTCTGATTTTGCAAAACGGGCTTAGGTATGTGAGAACAGAGAGCAAAGAACATGTTATGTATTTCTTTCTGAGTCTTGGTTAGTTTTCTGAAGAGTTTCCTGGAGTGGAGGTATCAGCAGGAAGTAAACGCCATATGGATTTGAGCTCTGAAAAAGAAAAATGGGTATATCAAATTCTGCAATATGGAATAGATCCCATATTTTTATAAGGAGTGCTGACAAAGTTGAAGAAGTAAGCAGCAGGTCAGGAAAAGGTTATCCATGCCCTTGACTGGATGTTCCTCAGAAACATAACCATCTCATTACACAAGTGGGAATCAGCACTACTGCCAAAATCTCAGCTTCAGAGAGAGAATCTGAGGGAAGCAAGTTCTAGTAGCATCACATGGCATCACACTTCACAAACTTGCAGGTAGCTCTCTAAGCAGCAAAAGAGCTTTAGCGTTTCTGCTTTCTCAGCTGTTGAAGACGGATTCCTGCCAACAGGGCTAGCAGTTGGGAAATCATAAAAAAATAAAAAATAAATAAAAAAATAAAAAAGAAAGAAATAGTAATGTGCTCCTTTCAAACAGGTGCACTATGCCCGCAGCAAAGAGAAAGACACATGAGAAGAAGCATTTGCACAAGGAGGCATTAGAATAAAAAAAGGCCTGAGCTACAGAGACTGAAATATCTTTACAAAATGGCAGGCAGCCAGAGAGCTGGAGGGTGGGGGGATGACTGCTTTTTCTTATTTTTTAACATTTTTGATTGAAGACGCTTGATTCTGATTTCAGCTATGTGGTTACATATTGATGCTTAAAATGAGAAATCAGCTGTTATTCAGAAGCTGATTTAACAAGCTAGGCAGGAAAATCTGCCAGCAGAGCTAAGTTCAGAAATCAGGCACAGGTTTTCTGCCAGAAGAATTGCAAACCAAGAAACCATAACAAAATACATCCACACCAGCCAGCATATGTTGCTGCAGACCAGACCTCCATTAAAAATATTTTCTCAAAATATAACAGGAGTATTTAGGTACATTTTAAAAGTTTTAATTTAGTTTAAGAGAACACAGTTTGTATTCTATTTTACAGACACTACTGTGCTTTTGGTGGATGCCCCTATTGCTGCCCTTATGTGCAACTGAAGTTCATTATGCCTACAGAATTCTAAACCAAAACAAAGCTGCATGTATATGTACAGGAACAAGCAGATACTTCTGTCAAAGGATTTGGCCTTTGCCATAACACCCATGAGTTTACGAAGTGTACATGCAACCTTCTGTACCTTTCCCTGAAGTGCTTATCTGTGTGATCCTTCAAAAAATTAAGCCTATTCTTTGAGTTACACAGATACATATTTTTCACTCATATGTAATTGGTGTTTAGAAAATAAAAGCTGTTATTCTCAGTTCCTGTCTCTCAAACAATTTAACATTTTCAAAGAAAATATATACTTTATAAGTGAATCCAAGATCCCTCTAACTAAATATGTTTCATTTTTCTCACATCTTGAGAATTTTATTCTGCTTCTTCATTGACAAGCATAATGGAAAAAGTGGCACAGCAAGAGCTCTGCTTATTATTTGCTTTGATAGACATAACTGGGAGGGGATGTTCTGAGCTCCAAGCATTTGAGGTAGCCATTTTAAAAGGCAATATTTACAGAGTGGTTCTCTCAGCCAGAGAAAAGACTTCCAATACAAAATTCCTAATGTTCTTTCCATTCATTCCTGTTTATTCTTACTGAGAGTTTATTTGGTGATGTAAAATAAATAAATAAAGTCACACAGTTGCAATTTTTAGGTTAGAAATTTTATGTCTGTTCTCATTGCCTATACTTTCAAATTCTTCACGTTTTCTGACAATGCACACAAAGGTTTCTCACACAGAATCAAATCTTTTTGTCATAATCTCATTGCCATAATATCATCACCTTTGGCAATCATGTCTGACAGTTCATGAAAATGCAGATTGCCTTCAAAACCTACAAATAAGGAACCCTGAGATGTCAGAGCATCCTTAGGGCAAGAAGTCAAACTACAAAGTTTATTGTTCTTCAAGTGGTCATATCCCTTTGGCATTTTTTTCCCAGTCTTTCTCCTCTCCAAAATTTTGCACACACTCAAGAAAAGAAAGATGACATATAGCAAAACATTAATATGCAGATTTTTTTTTTGAAAATCATGCTTCTGGATTTAGATGCACTCAAGGTAGGTAACTAATTAAACTAACAATTTCCATAATTTCCATACCTGTTCTGAGTCTCAGATGAGATATTTTCCTCAGATTGGAGATTTTTTCACATTTTTTTTCATATCCTGACCAAATATTTATAAGGAAAAAAAATGAAAAGAAAAAAAAAAGTGGGGAGCTTCAAGAATAAAAGAGAAGATTGGAATATTTAAATAAAATTGTAACATTTAGGAATCATCTGTCTATATTGTTATACAATTATTAGGTACTGTTAGGGAAGAGCAAGATCTCAGAGCCCATGAGAAAACTAAGAACAATAATTGCCTGATATGGTCTACCCTGACCAGACATGGATGATGCCAAGGAAGATAAGAATATGAAATCTGTAATGTATACAGCAACTACAATATAAAAAAGTACATCTCAAACCACACAGATTTCCCAGTAGCTCTTAGTCTAAGGCTGAAGTGGATCAGCTGGAATAAATATTCACTTCTGTTAGTGTTTTTCTACTTCCACAAGGGAAATATCTTATACTTCTTCCAAAAGTCAATCTTAACAAATGAACAAAGAAAGACACATGATTTTTGTCTCCTGAAGATACATAAATGCTACTGACTAATAATTATGTACTGGGTCAATCACCAGCAATGTGTAAACACCAACGTCACAAGAAGGTTCATTGGAACAGCTAAGACATCAGTATAAGAAATAATTCTGAGGCAGAATATATAATTTAAAAAGTCACTGAGGATCAGAGATTGTAGTTACTGACAGGTATTTGATAAGAAACAAGATAATCCTCTCATCTGTCATCTAATTGACTACATTCTGGTGTATTAATTAAGTCTTCATTGATGAAGGTTAATTTTTTAGGGTGCTGTGTGTTTAGAGCAGCTGTTGTAATTGGTAAATGAAATACTGACCCTATGACTGATTTAAGTTTATTGTTCATTGGCACATTTGTGCTTCTTAGGGTTGAAGTTATAAAAGATTAAACTGAGAGGCAGAGAACAAATGGGAAAAAAAGGAGATGGGAATGAAGATAAAAACACCAGACACTGATGAAAAACTACAATTACTTTAGTAATTAATTCATTATTAAAAACAAGCAAGCTGTTTACAAAATAAAGCAGGTCTTCTTTTCTCATGTCATATTTTTGCATTGTAAGAAGGTTAATAAGAGAGTTTCAGGATTTCAGAGGGAAAAAAAAAAAAAAGATAAGCAAATATTATGAAGCTAAGGCCACTGAGGTGATGAGATAAAAATTAGATCAATTATTATTAACCATTATATCATTGTGTATAATCATGCTACTTGTTCATGACTGGAGGACAACATAGTCTCCAGGGTCATTAACAAAAATGTAGTAATGAGATGAATTCCAACTGCCCATATTTATATATAAATATTTGAGAGTTCCTTCTGAGTAACAGATTACAGTTATGTGCCTAAAAAAAAAAAAAAAAAAACAGGACCAAGATCACACAGCCACCCAATAGGAAGATCAGAATTGATCCAGTCTGCTTCATCAGATCTTAATTTTTTTAGCAGTAATCCTAATGCAAGCAGTAAGCCTTTCCATTCCTCTCAATTCTGTTATTGTTATGAACTTCATTCCAATAATGAAAATTAGTTTTGCAACCGTAGTGATAACAAATAGTTACTAGAGACTCTCACAAGTATTTTCAACAACCTTTTTCAAAACTTGACTTCATTAAGGTCTTTCCGTGGTAATGATATAATAAGGGCAAGGTAAAGTGTTGAAATAACTCTTACACCCATTTTCAGTTATGATATTAGCAACTGTCCAGTTTAAGACTATTCCAGAAGACTTGAAGATAGATCACTTTTCCATTTCAGTGTTTTCCTGAGAAAATACAACCTCTCAGTATTTTCTTGGGAACTTCATTTCTGTTTAAGCAGTTCTAGGAAGAGATATACAGCACCTAACACATTCTGAGAGTAGTATAAATTCCCAGCATTTTGCTATACATGACAGAAATAAGTCAGGGATTTTTCTTGAGGGCACACTGATGTATTCATAACGGATAAATTGTACTACTTTCAGAGTAAATCTTTTTTTTTTTTTTTTTAACTAACATACAAAAAGAGAAAGTAAATGAAGTGAGTAAAGAAGAGAAGAGAATAAAAAGTGTGAGGAAGGAAACAATTATTTCTATTTCATGAAAACTAAGTAGACTAAACTTTTATGGACCCAATGAGATTTTTGGATGAGACATGGAAACTAGTAATTTTAAACAATTTTTATTTATATATTTATATATTCGTATATTTATATTTTTATATATTAGGCTGTCTTGTACATTCTGTTGCTTGTATGTATACTTGTATTTGCATATGATAGATATATGTCACAGACTCTTAAAAGCAGGCTATTTATACTGATAAAGTAAAGCTGATCAAGCAAACAGATTTGCTAGCTTTGAAGTGAGCCATTTTTACGTGACAAAGAATGAAATATAATTGCAAGTGAATCTCTGTAAGTAATGAAGAATAGATCTCAAAACTAATAATCAAATTAGTCAAGTAAGTTCTCCAAAGAATCATTTCAGCAAAGGGTAGGTTTAAAATGAAAATATGAGATAGAAATAGTCAGCAAAGAGGGGACTGAGAGATTTATTGAAATAAATAAAAGAAAATAATAGTGTTTTAATTAGCCCATGGTAGGAAAACAGACTGGATAATTTGTTCCATTTAGAAGTGGGAGAAATTTTGGACATATAAAACCAACAGAACATTAAAATTTTTAGATTTTGTAACAAGTCTGTGAGCTGGCTAAGGAAAAATACATTAGAAAATATCTAAATAGAGTTTTTAGCAGAAAAATGGATTATAGTTGGAAATCACTTGTCTCTTTTCAATCTTCAGTACACTACAGAATACACTAGAGAATCCTGGCAAAACTTTTTACCAAGTGAGTTTCTGTTCTTCCTCCTCATATATATATTTGGCTCTTTAATTTTCTTGAGAGAATAAAATATAATGACAAAAGCAGACCAAGTAAAAAGCATCACATTAGAATTTATTTACTCAGTAATAAGTATTAGAAAATACAAAAGACGGAGATTAGAAATCCACAAAAACACAGTATAGCAAACCTTAAGAATAAACAGCAACTTAGCAGTATTAGACATATCACCCTCTCCAGATTTTCCATGGCATTTGAAATGAACAGGGACTGTTTAAAAGTAGAGGAAATTAGTAGTGTGAAGTATAAAGAAGAAAATTAACCCATCTGAGGCATGTTAGGCTGGGGATTTAAAAAATTTAACACAGAAAATATATAAAATAATTATCACATAAAATGATAACCCTCTCAGCCTCCCCAACCTCCTAAAATCCCAGGAAAATCCTTCCATGGCACAGATAGTAAAATAATATTTGCAATATATTTTATTTTGTTTCAATGCATAGATATTCTTAATTACCAAATTTCATTGAAAAAAAATCTAATATGTGGAATATTTCTCTTTTAGATGTCTAGATAACTATATTCCGGTAATTAAATATATATATATATATATATATATATATATAAAATCTATTTTACAACATTTCCAAAAGGCACTAAGTGATCCCAATTTTTGCTTTTCTGTCCATACCACAAAAGCATCTGTCCCACACAGTACTCTCACCTCTGAGAGAAAAAGTGCTTAGGAGATCCCATGGAAACCAGTGGGATAACGGAAGTTTCTCCAATGAACCTTTCTACATGGACTAATGCAGAAGAGGTCAAGTCCTTATCAGCCCTCAGATTTTCACTGAACCATTTTTCCATCATTTACCCAATACATTTTTAAGAGGAAGAAAACCGAAACTTGGATGCAACCACAGAAGAGGATTACTTTTTCTAGTGTTAATATGAATATTTGGATAATAAGATACATCTCAGTTCTACTTCCACAACATTAACCCCTCGGTATTTCTGGAACCTGACTACCGTCTCTTGGCACATTCCCAGGTTGTAACATTTTGCATAAAATAAAAAAGGTTCCTCCACATATATATATATATTTTTTTTGGTGGTGGTGATGGCGTTTTTTTTGTTTGTTTGTTTGTTTGTTTGTTTGTTTTCAGACTTGCCAAATATATCAGCTACCTCCTTGACTCCCATCCAAAAGCTGTTCAAAAGCAGTTGTCAAAAGAGGTTAGCTGCTCCTAAGGGGTTAAATTTGCTTTTCTGAGCAGAGCCAATTTTACTTTGTATGTTCTGTAGTGCAGTGAAAGTTAATTCATTCAAAAGCACAGAGCTTTCCAGAAACATTGTTAATATTATAATGTTCCTTTGCTGCACTGTCCTAGCTAGTTTATTAGATGAGAGAAAAATACAGATGTGCTGACAGGCAAAGTTATACCTACCCACACTGGCAAAATATTTATTAAAATTACTTTAAATCATTTTTATGCAGAATTATAAGCTCCTTTAAAATTCTGATGCAGTTATTTTGATTTCTAGTGGTATAGTTGATTACATTTGACGTAGGGCAGTTGTTTGTTTGTTTTATTTTAATAAAAAGGTATGCTCTTCTGACTGTGTGATTATAATTTTTCTGTTCTTTGAGCTGTAGTAGAATTTCCTGAATTAAAAGGTAATTGGGTTAGATGGGTGGTAGGGTGGTTGGGTTAGATGGGTGGATACAGAAGACATGAATATACCAAAATAGTAACACAAAGACATTATGGCTACTTTTTCTAGCAGAAAAGAAAAAGAATCCTATAGTCTTGAGTGATTGCTGAGGAAAATACAAAACCTGGCTGATCCCACATGCAATGGCTATAATGAAACAAAACAACAAAAATCATGAAATTTCTCTGCAGAATGAAGTGAAGGTTGACAGCACACTGAAAGTCTAACACATTTATTGGGCAGTCTCATTGCTATCTGAGCTCTAGCAGTCAGATAAAGGAAGAAACAGTTTATTACAATATACAAAGGGCTGTAAGAAATTCGTCTCAGTGGGTAAACTTTAGCTGTAGACAAGCTGGGAATAAAGGTACCAAGACAAGATTTAACATTCTTTCTTCTATTTCACTTAACATAACACTGAATTCTACTGGTTTTTGCATTATTTAAAGCTCACTTTGTGCATGTATCGTGCTGACTGTTTAAGTAGTCCAGAGGTATCTATGAACCAGTTGATTCCAGGTGTATTTCAAGGCCTTATCTGAGTTCTAAACACATTTAGAACATCATTACTATAATATCAATGCGTCTAAAAACCACATAAGCAACTAACACCCTGTCAAATCTGACAAACTATCAGGCTTATCTCCAAAACAGTGGCTGTTATGACCACCAAAGGCTGGGTAAAACACACCACTAAAGAAAGCACAGCGTAACCACCGCACTTTTCAAAAATCCATGTGAAGTGAGATCACAAGCTCAAGTGCAGTTAGCAGAGGTGGTCTCCACTCAGCTGTCATTCTATCTGGGGTCAATGCCAAAAACATGGTTGGCTACAACAGCTGTGCTATCAAAACGCTAGAAGTGAAACCAGTCAAGACTGGAGGGCATCTTGCAAAATGAAAAGTGGTGTAGCTGTGGTGGATCTTCTTCTGTGGCTCAGTTATCTTTTGACAGGCCTCCTGGTTGACATTAGCTAGAATAGTTATACAAATAATCTGTGTTCCTGTGTCATCACTGTTTTTGGAACATAAATCTTTGTTTTAACACCTCTAAAACATCTGAGGTCCCATGCTTCAAAGTTCTATTTTAAGGCTATGTTCTTGTCTTTCAGATTTTGAGGGCTCAGACAGATGATTTGTTTTGACTACTCAGGACAAAGAAACTTGGGTAATTACACTCAAGAAAAGTCCAACAAAGATATTAAAAGCTTCTCATATATGTAAGACACACAACTTTCTCAGTTTCTGAATTGATGTAGATAGGAATGATAGGAATGAACCAATGCTAAAATCATAAAAAAAAAAAAAAAAAAAAACAACATAGTAATAGAAATAAGAGTTTTTTAAAAGTACAAATGCGTTGAAAATCAGATATGCTGTAAAATTTGTTTGCAGTCTTGTAAGAATTATCATCATCAACAGTAGGGCACTGTTCTTTGTCCTCAGGCATTTGTAAGTATAACCATAAAAACGAATAAGCACAGTATTTCAGAAGAGGAGTAAGCCGGTTAATTGCAAGATAAACATAGTACAAACTGAACGAAGAGCATGTTGTTAGAGGAAAAGTCAGAAGAGTTGACAGCAGAGACTCTCCTGAGGAAGAGAGCATGAGATAAATAATATTGCCAAAAGGTAAATACAAGAATAAGAAAATCCAGAAAGGGACACTTTAGTGATGTGGCTAGTGGAAGGCAGATGATGCTGTCTCTCATGTAGGACATTTGAGTAATAAGTTTAAAATACTGCATCTGAAATTACACAAAATTGACAAGCAATTAATTATGTTCCAGGAAACCTCTCTTTTTTCTTTTTTTTTTCTTTTTTTTTCTTTTTTTTTTTTCTTTTTTTTTTCAGCTGTCTAAGAGTCTCACAAATGGCTTTATTTTTTATCCTTTCTAACAATTTTGAGTATTATCTAAGTGCAGGGCAATAATAAAATAACCCAGTATACAAAACTTAACTGATATGCATATCAGATATATGTTAATTCTAAGATGATATAAATATAATCTGAGCTGGATATTTCTCAAACCAATGATCTGGGCTAGAAATAAAACTAAGAAACCAGTCTATCCATATAATGTGAATTTAACCTTGATGAATAACTGTGAAATACTTATCAAAGAAGTAATTATGAAAGAAGTAATCAAAACCATAGAAAGGCATGCATGGGTGGCATGCCACTTCTGTGTCTTTGGAGAGCATTATTAATGTCCAAAATTGAGGATCTGGCTGTGTTTCCAGTGTCTGGGTGCACGGCACAGCCCAGCAACCTCTCAGAGGATGAAATACGTCTGTCTTCTCTTGAAGCTTGAATTTTTGCAAAGAGGAAACCACGTTGCATGGACTTCATGAACTTCAACCAAGCTCCCGGTCATCTGCATATATTTGCAGGTGTGTTTTGTTGTTGTTTTTTTTATTTGTTCTGATATAGGTGTGTGCACATTTTAGTAAAAGTAAAATTTATGATTTTTTTAATACATTTTGTTTTGTCACTACACTGTTAATATTTATTGAATGCAGCATTTAACATATCATCTTCTGTTATTTTATTTTTTAACCACCATCATTTTGTTTTTGCTTTTAGAAAGTGTTGTGTAGCTGGAGGTTGGGTTCACAGATATACAGATTGAGGGAGATCTTTTCCAAAAAAAAAAAATATATGGTTTTAATGCAGCTGAATGCAAAGCCATACATTCAGAAACAAGGATATATAGTATGATATAGGATATATATGAAAGATGGAGGGAGAAACCAAGGGCAGACATTTATTGTAAGGCTGTGATAATATCATGGATATATGGTTGCACTTGAGCTTGTAAGTGCTAGACTGGAAGGAAAGGCTGCTCATAATTCTTGGAAAAATAATGGGAAAAGTAATTAGGAAGTAATCAGGTGAGATCCTGGTATACATTTCTGGTGAGACTAATAGGAAACTAATCCTTGATTCCATACTTCAGACAATGATAGAAATTGGAGAGGGAAAATTGGAATATGAAAATATTATAGGTCCTGAGAAGACACCTCACAGTGAGGCATTTAAAGAGTCTTGTTTACTTACTCATAAAGGGAGATCAAATATCTTAATCACAGACCTTAAGTACCAGGGAAAAAAATAGTAGATATTAATGTGTTATTTAATCTAACAGAGAAAGTCATAACAGGAATAAAATGGCTGGAAGCATAAGACAAGCAAAATTCCAATTTTAAATTAGACCCAAATGCTTCTTAAAGAACATCCACAAGACAATAGAATCAGACCCTAAGAGGAATGGTGGCTTTCCTGTTTCTGCATGTTTTCAAATAAATGTTTCACGCTTGAGGAAACATTTTAGCAAAACATAAAACTGTTGCACTTGATACAGGAGAAGCTGAACAAGACTTAATGACCTATGATTTATAAAAGGTCACACCTACCTACCTACCTACCTTCTGCACTCACATGCTATGAATCTATGAATATATCTATGAAAATGCTGAGTTGCGCATTGTCTCACTCACTTCCTTGCAGAAATTGGTTTTCTCATTGTCTCTAAGAAAAGACAGGTTCTCCAATGCTTTGAGAGTAAATTTCTGCACTGGTCGGAGTTGAGTGAGAATTCATGGATGTGGTGAATGTTTAGTAGGGGTTACCTGTCATCTTGAATTGATATCACACTGGCTAGTTGTGTTGAATATCTATGCTGATAGTTGGCATGGTTCTAGCAACTTTCTAGTAGAGTACTAAGGAAGACAGCCTTTTTCTCTTCTTCCTTGATGATTGGGATTGCATATCTTCCTATTGCCTCAGTTCTTTAGGCTATTCTTTGGTCTCAATCCTTTTTTTGGAACTTGGTAGCATAGAGTACAGCAGATGTACAGAAACTGTCTAATTTTGATCCCATCAGAAGAATCTGTATTGATTTTAATGTCTGAAGAGAAACACAGATGATAGTCAAATGAATGAAATCCATCCAAGATAAACTCTTCATGTCTCCAAGGATTCAGAGACAGCAAAAATAGCACACCTTTATAAATAGAAAAATGAATAAGGTAAAATAAAGCAGAAATCTAACTTAATTCCAGACCCATGACATCTTAAATAGGTGTTTATAGGAAAAAAAAAAAAAAGAAAAAGAAAAAAAAAGTAGAACTTCCGGAACAGAAGACTTCTTGAGAATATGGATACAAAGATACAAAGATAAAGTTACGAAGATAAAAATAGTGACAAGTTTTAAACAGAGAACTCTATACTGTCAAAACGTGAGTGAAGCTGGGTGAGAAAGCAGCACTACTGGGATAAATACACTGCTCTATACTTTTGCCAGAAGAACATTATTTCATTTCTGACAGGAGTTTACTTGTTGTCCTCCATGGAAATGCTGAAAGACAGTAGCACTTGCAATCTGCTATTTCCTCTCAGAATTAATCTTTTCCTGGGATAGGTGTAGGCAGCTGATTTGAGCTGTTATCATTTATATACCTATGAGCTGACTTTGGTGTAACCAGTATATGTTTCTCTGTAAATTTTATAGCAGTGCATTGCAGCTTGTTTAGCAAAGAATTAATAACATGAAAATTGTATCACTGTAAACAAGCATTTCATGTGCTACAATTATAAATTTGTAAGATTTTAACATCTCTCTGTCATGCCATATTGATTTTACTTTCTCTAATGCTCAGTTCCAGTCCTCTAGAGTGTTTTTTTTTTTATACTCCAAAATATCTTCCTTTCCTAATAGAGTAGATTAGTTAGGAAAAGAAGGAGATATTAATCCAGTAAAGGTCACATCATCTTGGTTACAGACAGCCAGTAAAGCAGAATTCTTATCTCTAGCAAAAGGGGATGGTACAAACCTGAAAACTTGTAATCTTTTTTTATTAAAAAAAAAAAAATCAATTTCTTTACTATTAATCCCTAGAAATCTTCACTGTTCATTTTAATGTCATGCTAACTAAGTGTAATTAATCTGACAATGGCTAACCTTGAATCTCCAACCTCAGAATTTTGCAAAGTAAAACAATTGTTTCTTTGTTCAACAACTTTCATTTCTTGACATGTGTTTTCTGAGCACTTCTCTACAGGCAACCTGAAATTTCATTTCTTTGCAAATTTCTGTATCCTAGAGTTAAGTAACTGTACTGTATTATTTATCATGAGTCAACTGTCTGTTCACACTTTGCAAATGTAGACAAAGACAACTCCTGCCCTGAGGAGCTGCTAGGCTAACTTATATAGTCTTATACAGCTCCGACATGAATGGTACATATGTTTAAGATAAAATTGTCAGGTCTGATATTGTGAGTCATCACAACCAACACTTACAAGGTTAGTATTGTTGATTTCAAGTATACTGCTTATATGACTAAATTGTAATGTGCAAAAGTGCTTGCAAATTACGTTCCTAAAGTGAGGATTTTAAAATGTGACAAGCGATAACTATATTACGTTTGATAAATGAGTGACTTGGAATGCTTGGAAAAAATATGCTACAAAGAATGATAACGAAATATTCATCTCACAAAGGTGATCTTCCTGTAATATGAAAATTGCGAAGAGTCAGAATTCTGGAATTTTTGATGAAATAAAACTGTCCCCCCCCATCTGCTTTTTAAATATTGAAATAATTGATTAATCCAAACGTCATGAATTATCAACATTAACATGTAGTTAAGACACTTCTAGGGTAAAATTGAGAATTAAATTTCTTTGGTTGTTTTTCTGAGTTCAGAAGTCAGAAGCTGATAGGTAATGTTCATGTTACAATTGAGTGAGAAGGGTGCAGAAATTTGTCTCTTTCACACAACAATATAGAGTAATATCCCTCCAAGGTGAGATGAAGATGCAGAGAACTGGGAATAGGGAAGGAGGTGGCTGAAGGTGGAGAGGGAAGGGGCCCCCCTGTTGTCCATCAGGCAGCTTTCTGCTATGCAAAAACCTTCCTCAGTGGTTCACAGGGCAACCAAATATAGTAGCACCAAGCCATTGTTTCAGTGATCACTGCATATATAAGAGCAAGGCAAATAGGACCAGTGATCCTTGGTCTTTTGTAACAAATCATAACCCATGTGCTGGAGACAGCTTCTAATGTTTTTGAGCTGCCACTGCTTCCTACCCCAACACACTCAGTTTTCCACCATCTGATGGCCTCTCTAATACAGTGAGATAATACTTATGCTGCAATCCAGCACAGTGCCAGAATCCAAAAACTAAATCTGAGTGAGCTATCTTCAATTCTGGAATTGGTATAACAGCAGCAATATGACAGAATTTGGGTTAAATGATATCATCAATAGAAAGGACTAACTGCCTCTTTACAATACTTTGAGACCCTCCATGCATGCTATGGCTTAGCTGCACCCTTTTACTTCCCCAGCTATTGAGACTGTTTCACTCTGTTTCCCAAGTTCTCATGGACATCTGGTCCATCTTTCTAAGAAAATGGGGTAGTCCAGTCTTGGCCAATTCAGACTACTGTGACAGAGCATCTGAAACAGGAGCATCACATGGAAAGCACACTAGGAGTCAGAATGACTTTGGCTTCAGTGCTATACATGCTTTCTCTGGAATTGCCTTTCATGTGTTCAGGTGTATTTGTTATTCCCAGATAACAGATCACAACCCTCACGAAGTACATTTAATGATCTTGTGTATGACAAACGTTTGTTCCCAGCACACCCAGCAATAAAAAACTGCAATGGCAAAGTTAAATACACCACAGGAGAAATATCTGGTTCCTCGGTAGATTTGTTGTTAAAAAAAAAAAAATCTCTTGGAGATAAAGATCATGATTTTTCTCCAGACAGACAAAAATTTTCTTTCCAAAAGGAGGCATACCCAAGTGTAATTCAATGGCTGGATAGCCCAGACCATAGCAAGGTGCTGTAATGTTTTGAAGAGGCAATCTTTTGTTGACTGTCTGAATTTTTTCAACTTCTGCTTTAGCACATCTTCACAATTTTCCACTGCACCCCAGCACCTGTACCATAGATACCTTTCCTCTTGATTTGCTGGATCTACCCTACCTCCATCTCTGACATTTTGCCCTGAAAAATTCCTGCCAGAGCCAGTTTCCTGCCTAGCCAGTTTCCACAGGTGTTAACCCATGAGCAGATCTACAAAAAAATGCTGCTGCTGCTCAAACTCATGATTCAGGTTCTCATGATCACTGGCTGTGGCTGGAAAAGCTAAGTATTAATATTTATGTTTGAACTGGTATTAGGATTAATATATATATTAAAAAAAAAAAAAAAGCTTTCAGAAGTGGTACTGCTATTTTGCAGCTTTACCACGTCTTTTTTCATCAAGTTAAACAAAGGCAAAGGGCAAGTTTTGGAGTGGAAAAGTGAATTAAATACATCTTTTCTGCCTTGCAAACAGTACGAAATACTAGTCCAGTAAAGCAGTGGAGGTCAGGGAAAAATAATACCTGTCTAGTATGCTGAAAGAATCTCTCCAAGTGCTTCCACTTCTTATACTGTTTTCACCAAACTTGCCGTTTGCTCTTCTTCAGGGTGGCAGCCAGGCACATTTTCAAAGAAGCAAATTATGCTCTTCTTCATGAGGACAGACTGACTACAAGTGTGATTCCAAGTGGCTATATTGAACAAATTTTAAATGGTGTATACTCATCTGAATAAAAAATAAATAAAAATAAGGTAGCATAAGACAGTAACAGAAATATTCCAGCACTAAATCAAAATAAAATTGGAAAGTAAGGGTTTGATGCTGGAATGAAAAAAAAAAAAGGGGAGGGGGGGGGTTGAAAACAGAATAAAACACTGAAGTTAGAAATTGAAACAGAAACACTGAAAAAAGATCAGAAAATAAAAACAAAAAACAAAAATCTCTTTGGTCCCATAAAGTCATAACAAAATAGACAAGTGAAAATGTGTGTCTTCTGTTAATCATGCCAAAACCTTTTCAGCAAAAGGTTTGCCAAGTTTATCTTTTTTTTCTCTCTCTTTTTTTTTTTTTTTTGTTAAATTTGTATTTGAAAAGGCTATTTAAATGGTATTTAGGAAACAGTGGAGTGCAGAATAAGAACATAAGAAAGCAAAAAGTCAGAGATGGGGCAAAGAAGCAAGAGAGGAATCTTTGAAAGGAAACTGGAAGAAATGCGGTCATTTTCAGGTACGTAGCTAACAGAATGCCAGACAGATATCATATGGTCTGTATTGAAAGAGCTGTTGCAGAGATTGAATTCATCACAGCCACATGGGTGCAGCCCTCCATCTAGGGTAGAAGCTGCTACTTCTTTGTGTTATTTGAATAACACTAAGATCTGAACACAATGTGGGTATGTGATGTAGTGCACTGCTTGTTCATGATGCCTAAGTCAAGAGTAGCTACAAAAACTATTTTCTGTGTAACTAGTAATATATGCATGTGGTTATAAAGTTTGAAATACAGCAAACTATGTAATAGACAAGACACAATGGAGAAGCTTCCAGTAGTCAGAGATTTTAGCAACACTCATGGTAAAGAAAGTACAGGTATTAGAAATCTTATACAAACAGCCATGGCTTTGTTATAGCATATTATGCTGTCTGCAATCCATCACTTTAATACAGACATTTGCTTTTCAGTCTGAAAATAAGAGAACCACTAGTATTTGTTATATGCATTCAGTATCTTGAAGAAATAATCTCTTTTGTGTCTGATACAGCACTGGTTCTCTTCCCTATTAAAGTAGATGTGCATGGGTGAAAAAAGAAGAGAGGAGACAAATATGACACTGGTTTCATGGGAGGTGCAGTAGCTTTGTCTTTGCTCATGGAGAAGTAGACAAGTTTTATTGTACATTTTTCACAGATTATCAAACTTAGTTTGTGACAATACTTACAAAATAACCATGCGAAATAATTATATATCAAGGCTATTGGAGTTACATTCTGAATTATAACACAGTGATGACCTATTTTTATATATTAAAACCTAAGTAACATGGTGAACACTTAAATAAACTTTAAAATTGTTTCAGAGCCCTGGCTTTTGTATATCATAAATTGAGATATTAAAATATAGATGCAAAACTTCTGTCTTTAAAATGTACTTATGTAAATCTCACTAAATAAGGAAATGAATACACAGAGATGTGGAATATAAGCTCAGGGATGTGACAGAGGATGGGTGTACAAATGCTGTAAGTGCCATTTCTAAAAACCTGGCACAACAATTTTCTGGCTTCAGACCGAGTGAAAAGCTTGCTTCTTATATCTAATACAGTACCATCTATATTCCTGCCCCTTTTTAAAATGACTGACTCTAATCACAAGCATGGCTAGTAGCAGCAAGCTGTTTATAATTTTTGTCTTCCTCTTCTTTCTTTTTGTTCTTTGCTCCAAGCAAGCCTGAAACATTTCATGGAAGGTCTTCCCCACTGTGAAAACCTGTCAAAGTAGTTTTGCAAATGTAGTGCATTTGCTTGTAACACCACCACATAACACTGGTATAAAACCCAAGGCAGACTGGAGAAAGGGCTCAGTGGACAAGAAAAGGGGATGCCATGTGCCTGTGATGTCTGCAGGAGATGCTGTTACGCATCACAGGCACAAGCTGCTGGCCTTTGCAATTTCTGACTCCAGTACTACCATGGCCTAGGGACTTCGGGGCATGGGGCAGGCAGGGACAGTAACACTACCAACAGTGGGAGAACACTTGGGCAGCAGGAAGCTGTAAATAAATGGTAGTTCTGTCTCTGGGGCAACCTAGCTTTCCTTTTGCCTCTCCCTCCACATTTCATCTTAAGTATTTTTTTCCATTATGAATGCACATGGTGCAGAATTTTTAAGACACTTAAGACATATTTAATTCTCCAGCTGTTTTATTTTCTTTTTAATCTTTTGTTTTCCTTTATGTCTCTCTTCCCCCCCATTCCCTCTGCACTATATAGCTCTAGTGAACATTGATAAAGCAATACTGGTTTTAAGTCTAGACAGTTATATTCAGATTATGAACACCTAGGCAAAATTTTTGCTAGGAATTGATAGGTTGGTTAACCTAAAAATTGAGATAATTTTTAGTACCTCTAAAAGCAGGTATTTGAACTCTGTTTCTACCCAATCTACTGCATAATGAAATGGGCTGAAGTGGTACCTTTTTCTTTCTGCACCTATTCGCATTGCAATTGTTCTCTCAGAAAGTGATTTGTTTTGTGCTGCTTTCCATTCACATCACGACCCAATCAAACCACAGAATATAGGAAAGATCAAAGTAGTACAGCATACTCGCCTACAGTAATTCACAGAATATATGAGGCATTAAAATTTTCATTCTTCATTCTCGTAAGAAAGACTATAAAGGTAACAGAAAATGATGTAGAATATGAATCCCTTCTTGAGACAATGATTGTATCACGAATGGGAAACAGTATAAACCAACAGACCCTTTCTTGTTGCTATCTTTATCACACAGAAGGCAGTCCTTGCTTGTGTCATTCACACTTTTATTTCCTTTTCATATTCTCTTAGTATATTTTTCTTAAACAGCCAGCACAACTGAAGAAAAAAATCTAACACACCTTTGCAGAGGGTAATAATTTCCTCTTTTGAAATATCTGATTTTACTTAGATAAATTTATCTCAGTACATAATAGAAAAGAGGTGGGCAGGAAGAATAAAAGTTGTAGTGAAAATGGTTTAACACACATTCCTGATCTGAACTACATCTACAGACCAGATCTTAAAAAGCAAAAAGAGTCTGGAATTTGAAAGGAATAGTCAATGAAAATTAAACTCTGGTACCATTCCATGAAGACATGCTCTTCAAGTTCTAAATGTTACCCTGGAATATATGTACAAATATGAAGACAAACCAAAGAAGATCTTTACAGAATTGTTTTTGTTAATTGAGCTAAAACTTCTCTCTCTCTCTCTTTTAATTTCTAATTTGAATGTGAAAATCGGGTGCCATATTCTAAGGATTTCCTCCAAGGCCCTTTTAAGTTACTGTAAGCTTTTGGTCATTTCAAGGGATTCTGGCTTAGGAATTATAAATTACACAACACTGTGACAAAAAAAAAAAAAAAAAAAATAAGAGCAAAACTCTGGTGCATGAGCTAGCTATGACATTTCAGCTTCATACCACCAACACATGAGGTACAACACTGTACATTAGCACCATGCTTTTGAGATTGCTATTACAAAGCCTGGAACAATTTGGCTCTCTTGATACCAAACCATTTTAATACATGCTTACCTTTATCTGAAAGGCCCCATTCAGTCATGACTGATATTTTAAAATCATTCATATACTTGTTTATACCAACTCCCACTGTGAGATTTGATCACTGTCGTTCTGGTCTATCTGTCCCTAAGGAGTGGTCGGGTAATGTCACACTTTTAACACCATATTGACTCATTTCTATTTGGCTGCTAATATTTATCATCACTCATACCACTGCTGATTTTGGGAGCTGTATTTCAGAATAAAATTATTCTACTCTGGACTTCTAAAAATGTTAGTACAAATTCAGTTCAGGTACTGGACTGCACAAGTTAAATTAAAGTGCCTTGAATACCTGGGAACTTCAAATGCTTCTTATTTCATATTTCATAACTATCTCCTGGTCACAGTCAAGCAAGCATTTATGTCTTTACCTAATTTATTGTACTCTATATAGTCCCATGCTTATGTGATAATCATTGTTACCATTCCACTCTTTCTTAAGTTACACAGCATTTACTAATTTAAAATACCATCATTAACTGAATGTGAAACTCATGTCATATTTTCATCTTTGCAGGACAAGAACCTTGTTTACTGCAAATAGACCTGCATTCAGATGTCCTAAAAAGAAATAATATACAAAGTAGCATTTCAGCTATGCTAAATCTTGAAAACAATTTTATTAAAGGAAAATAGGCACCTTTTTTAACAACCAGAGAAAAATAGCTAAATTCACTAAATTTATGTCTCATCAGACTAGGTAGTATATCACCCAAATTTTAGTTTGTTAAACTTAACTGAGATGGCAGTCTCCACTGACTGTGAAGGGACCATCTGCTCACCGTGAGAATCTACATGTCCACTGAAAGTATAGAAAATCAATAGGAAATATTAACATTGTCTAAGCACTTTGCTAGCACTTCCTTTCTGGGTATCGATTTCACAGACATTTTATTGGTAGGGATATTAGCCCACCTAACTGCATGGATTTATATCTTTTAATCGTCTTCTTAAGCTATAGAATTACTAAGAAATCATATGATAGAGTTGCAAATATTTCCATCTACCTGGGATCTGGTCTTAAGATTTAGGACATTTGCTTCCCTCATGAGTGCTTGGACATACAAACTTGTAAAAGAGGACTGTGATCATCAGATGAACTTGTAGTCCAGACATCTAATTTGCTTTGACATCATGTGTATTCAGGCAGAGTTCACGTTCCTGTCAACATTGTCTGGACTGCGACAGAGATTTAGGAGGGAGATAATGTCCATCTCTTGAGAACAGAAACTCTCTGGGTAAAGCTGAAGATGTAAGAGTAAAACGCAGGGGACTTCAACTAGTACTCAGGTACCTTATGGACATTAGTGACAGGTTAGTTAGCTGTTCCTGGGAAGGAAGGAGATTTCATGAAGAGACATTTAGGCAACAAGTAACTTACCCCAGTTGTAATGGATGTTTCATGTTAGATAGAGACTAATTAGGAAAAAAAAAAAAAAGAAAATTAAAAAAAAAAAAAAACTTTCCAAGTGTCTAACAACTAATAGATAATATGTATCTTATTACACACTTGTTAAACATCAATAGGGCAGTTTTAATAATGTATTGGCATTTCATTCACATAAAGCTGTCTTAGTAAGCCTAAATTAAATCCTTATTTGAGAGACTTAATTTAAAGTGTGACTGTTCTCTCTAATGAACTACCAATTTGTTTCCCCACATCACATGTACTAATTTGTGCTTATGATGATGTCTAAAAACATATGGGTACCAAATGTGGTTATGCCTTGTGCCTATCATCTTTGAGGTGCATGCTGTAAACCCCTGCAGTTTTCTTTCTAGAGACAGTATTTTACATCATACGATCCAACACCCCAACATTTTATCAGATGAATTTATTGTAATGAGCACAGTGGATAGCTCTAGTTAATCTGTCCAGAGACTTTCTACTCTTCAGATAAGATCAATCCGTATTCTTATAATTTACAAATTGTTCCCAGATATCAGATACCATCAGCCTTGTTATTTTCATACTGCAGTAAACACAAAAAAGAAGGAGACATAAAAGGTAAAAGGCTTTTTGCGACATAAAAGAGAATGCAAGGTTGATGTATCCTTTGCTCATGGTATTTTTTGGCAAAAGATACAATAATGCAAGTATCTTTCTGATTGATTAAAGTATTGAAGCATATTCTTTGCTTCATAAATAATGCTCTATTACTTTTCTTCAAAGACAAGTAAACCTTGACAGACTGACCTTTTTCAGGGCAGAGAGTTGTTTCAGTGCCATAAATTATACTGTAAAACGAGTGGAAATGCTACTGAGAAGTGTGTGACAAAATAAGATTAAAGATTACTACACACAAAAGATTGTTGTTTTATTAATGGAGTCCTGTCAGTAGGATGAAAAATTCTCAGCTTTTTACTGGATGCTGAGATCACGTCAAACAGAAAATTATGAATGCATTTTCTAAAAGGCAACCAAATGTGTCAAAATAACAATATACTGATTAGTTGCCCTCCCCCTACTTTTATGTATTCACTTAAAACAATTTCAGTGCTTTTCAAATAAAGTTTAAGTGCTGCAGTTCGCTTGTAATTCTAAAGGATCATACAGCCTGCTGGCCTGTGATGTTACAGGCAGGTGTATGAACATTACAGGAAGACACTTTATTATAACAGAAGCCTAGGCATCTCTTTTGTCAGGATATATTATACCAAGAGGAAAAGCATATTGTATTTTTGTGTCCATTATTGTATCCAATAAGCACGCAGTCTGAGAAAGAAAGCAAGAATGTCAGAAAGCAAGAAAAAGAGAGATATCCATGGAAAAAAAAATAAAATAAAAATGATCCTAGCTTAAATAAGAAGCATTAGAGATTTCTTAAATATTATTTGATAACTTGACAAATGACTTTGTCATTCCAGCAAGTAAAAACCTCGTTAAAATGAAAAGAAGCAACACAGAAACTCATGAGAGTTATTGAAAAACACCTGAAAGACAATGCAGTCATTGGTCACAGCCGACAAGGGTTCATGAGGGGAAAGTCCTGTTTAACAAACTTTGTTTTTATGACAAGGTCACTCACCTAGTTGACCAAGGGAAGCCAGCCGATGTAATCTTTTGAGATTTCAGAAAATCTTTCAATATTGTTTCTCACAATATCTTTTTGGACAAAATGTCTAGCATGCAGCTAGATAAATACAACAGGTGAACAATTGTCTCACAGGCTGGGCTCAAGGGGTAATACTGAATGGTGTTACATCAGGACGGTAGCCATTCACAAGTGGGCTTCTGCAGGGCTCCATTTTAGGGTCAGTTCCCTTTAATGCTTTCATAAATGACTCGCAGGACTTGGAGTTATATTAAATAAGTTTGCAGATGACACTAAATTAGGAGGAGCTGTTGATTCTGTCGAGAACAAAAAGGCATTGCAAAGAGATCTTGACAAATTAGAGAGCTGGGCAACAACACGAAATTTAGCAAGAGCAGGTGTCAGATTCTGCACCTGGAGTAGGGCAACCGTGGATATATGTACAGAATGGGGAATGAGAGCAACCCTACAGAATGGGATTTGGGTGTTCCGTCAATGGCAATTTGAGTATGAGTTAACAGTGTGCCTTGGCAGACAATAAGGCCAACCATACCCTGGCACAGCATTACTAGCTGGTAGAGGGAAGTCGTAGTCTTACTCTGCTCTGTGCTGGTGTGGCCTCACCTCGAGTACTGTGTGCAGTTTTGGGTAGCACAATATAAGACATAAAACTATTAGAGAGAGCGCAAAGGAGGGTTATGACGATGGGGAAGAGGCGAGCCATATGAGGAGCAGCTGAGGTCCCTTGGTTTGTTCAGCCCCGAGCAGAGCAGGCTGAGGGGAGGCCTCATGGCGGCCTGCAGCTCCCTCACGAGGGGAGCGGAGGGGCAGGCGCTGAGCTCTGCTCTCTGGGGACAGCGACAGGACCTGAGGGAACGGCATGGAGCTGGGACAGGGGAGGGTCAGGCTGGGTGTTAGGAAAAGGTTCTTCACCCATAGGGTGGTTGGGAACTGGAACAGGCTCCCAAGAAAAGTGGTCATGGCCCTGAGCCATGGAAACACTTCTTGAACACTCTTAGACATATGGTCTGATTTTTGGGTGGTCCTGTGTTGAGCCAGGAGTTGGACTCGATGATCCTTGTGGGCCTCTTCCAGCTCAGGATATTCTATGATTCTAAAATAGAACAGCTTGATGTGTTTATTTATAGGAAGACTGTGGGTTTATTTTGCTTTACGATTTTGTTTTATTTTAATTCCTTTCAGTCAATTTACCTGGAAGTTCTGATCAGTGGCTTTTAGATCAGACATATATTGAAATGATAAATAATGATGAGAACTTAAGGAAAATGGAATATAGCACGGAGCCTAAGTGATCAGTATAAAAATCAAAGTTTTTCTTGATGTCTGAATCAGGACAGATTACTCAAATAGTAATAATAATATTTATAAATAATAACAATATTAGTGCCCTGCAACAAACCCATACTACATAAAGTTGTTATAAATCATTATCCAGTGCACACCATTATCAAGATGATTGGATAAGATGCCCATGTATTGACATTTATTATCATTAGTAATAAAAGCCTAGATCATAATTGTTTTTATTACTGTAAGCCCTATAACAATGACAGAATATGTGTCAGAAGTTGTAAACACATTTCAAAAGACATGACAGTTCTTGTATATAATAGCCAAAGGCTAAAATAATGATTAGATTGAATGAATTTGCTCACAACTCCCCATCTAATGCAAATGCTACTTCATACCTGGGGCCAGCCTTGGGTACTGCACTGCCCTGGGTGAACTACAGAAGGTGGCCCCTGTCTTCTTTGCCCACTGGTCTCATATTTCTTCTTCTGTTCTTCCTTTATTTTTTTTTATTTATTATTATTTTTATTTATTTAACTTGCCATACTGAGATCAAGAGTTTTATAAGAATATATGTATATATATTTAAATAATGCTTGTTACTGTATCTGACCTTTTTGTTGAATCTTCTTTCTTTTTATATTTCCTAGAGACCCTTTCCTTTCCGATAACTACTCTCATCATACATTTTCCATCCTGCTTCTCCATATTTCCCTTCAGATTTGTTCTCACGAAGATTAAATATTTCCATCTTTCTGAATTTTGCCAGTAATCTCCATCTGCTGACTCTGTCTCTGTTCAGTGCCCTCCACACACAAGCCACTATGGTTCTGGCTCTCAGACTGTCTGTTGTCCTCCTGTATTCTCCTTTACATATCTACATACAATCACAGACCTGGTGATTTCCAGCTCTGCCATCTCCATAACAAAAGATCACTGTTCTCTGAGAAACATGCAAACTTGTGTACTGTTCTCTTCATCCCACTGCTCATCATGTCTGTTCATTCTCCTTTTTAGGAAATACCTAGATAACTTAATAAAGAATTACATCTGAGTTTGGGAACTCTATGGACTTTTCATTTATAATAAAGATCTCATTCTTAATTGTAAGATTTTAGTCATACATACCTGTACATTTCCACACAACTCTATTAATTTGATAGTTCTTGAATACTAAATAGTTTATCACACACCCATATTTGATCTGATACTTTATACGCATAAATACCAGCTGCCCTGCACACACCAACTTTATTCGCAAGCACTCACGTAGACATGGCTGTAGCCCCTAGACAGCCATCCCCTCATTCATAGATTACCTGCACTCCCAGACTGTATTCTCGATATGTAAGGCTTTCCCATGTGCCAGCAGGCAGAGGAAATACTCTCCTTTGTCCTCCACAGAGTGAACAGTACTAATCTGGCCTTCCTACTTGCCATGGCTTGAATGAATCCCACCTGATTTGTTAGACAACCTGAATGAGCAAAATGGTATGGTTTCTACATACCAGACCTCTTGCTGAGGTTGTCAATGTCTTTTTCTAAACATCTGGAATACAGAGACCTGATTTGGTACACCAAGCTGCTGAGCACTGGGTTTAGGCAGATGATTTCTGAGGGTGAAAGAATGAGGAGAAGATGAGGATGGGATGGAAAAGATCTCGTGTATCTCGTATAGCTAGAGCTATAGCAAGGAGAACTCATGTGAAGTATAATGATGTAACAGTGTATCTTTGAAGACACCCTTGGGGAGGAAGCCAGTTCACAGTTTTTCAGCTGGCTTATAAATTGGATAAATAATGTGTGTTTATTTGAAATCAGATATGAATTTTGCAATATTTGGAATACTATGCTGGAGAGTGCCCTTTTTCAATGTTCAACCAGCTCTGGTTTATTTTATTTGGCTGTTTGGTTTATTTTCCCTCTTGCCTTCTCTATTCTGTGGCCACATGGTCTGTCTGTAGGGTGTAGTCAGCTCTCTTTATTCCATATGTTTAGAAAAAGACACTAACAACAAAGACATGTATGCACAAAGGAAGCTTAAGAAGCTTGGTACTGCAAGAGCTTCACTCTTGCACTTGTATGTAGTTTCAAAACTTCTGTCATTCACTAGAGTTACACACACTTACAACAGTTATTTGGAAACCATGAGTGTTGATACAAAGAAAGACTCTTTTCTATGCCAATCAGCAGTAATCAGTTCATCCACATTAACTATGAGTTATTTGGATTTTCGATTATAACTTTTAAACTTGTATCATGTTGCAGCACTTATGACTCAGGGATTTAGAGTACATCTTTGGTGATAAGCATTGTTAAATTGATAACCAAAGCAATGACTCAAAGTGAAACTGGAAAAAGAACATTGCAGTAACTATGCATACAGAATGCAATTGAATGGGAAAATGAGGTGTTACTCTGATAATGTCAAATACTCGAACTTAGTTCATTTTGTTTTTGTACAGAACAAAGTTCAGGGTCTTCTGGAATCATATATAAAAATAAAATGTTGTTTTGTTTGACTACATGTTTGTAGTCATAATCATTTAATGACCTTTAAATTCTCAGACTCATGCTGTCTTTCTCTGATGTTTCTCAGATCTTACAAAGAGCTGACATTTTTCTCCGGACTTAATTGCAGTTATCTAATTAATGTACAGAAATCTTTTATGTGTGCACTTAATGGTCACTTGTACTCCTTAAATTCATAATGCTTCACTATGCTGGTCAGTGCATTAAAGACAAAAAAAAAATGCCATTTCATTGTGTGTCTTTACTTAGTCAATCCTGACCTACTTCAGAAGAAAGAATGATACATCCATGGGAGCCATTCTGCTCCCTACAATCCATTCAGAGAGTGTGCGAAAATTTCCGTACCACCACACATTCTTAGACATATTGAAAAATCACAGCTATACTCTTTATAAAGAAAATGAGCACTATTCGGTTAAATTCACCCCAGAAACAAAGAAGAGAGAGTACAGATGAATTTCCCTCACCGAATTTTAAAATCAGTATGCTAAGATAATTCTAAGTTACATAGCATTTTATGATTCCAAGAATTACATTCAGGCTTGGATATGTTTTGGAACATTATGCCAGGCATCAGAGCCAAAAGGTTTATAAAAGAGATGGGAATGCAGTAAAACTCAACTTCATTTTATTATTCTATCAGCTTAGCTTGACCTATAGCAACCATGCAAAGGGTTTCTATTAGACAGTTCCTCACTTGCTAAATAAATTGGACCAAAGATTATTTTCTTGACTGAGAAAATTCTTTAATGTTGGCTAAAGAAGTTCAGGTCTGTCTATAAATATTAATGTACTTAGTAATAAATTACACACATGAATGGCACTTTATTACTTGAAACTAAACTATTAAAAGCCTTATTTAGATTGCACAGAAAAAAATAATGTAATTAAGGTCAGCTAAGCAAGGCCAACCCTACACACTCTAAATGTCCTAAGCAAAATCTGGACTCCATTCATATCTCTCTTCTCATAACCAAGTGTTTTTCTCACACCAAACTGTCTCAGCTATCAACCCAGTATTCCAGCTGCATCTTTTACTCTTGTAAAGTATTTATTTCTGCTCACTCACCTGGACCTTTTGTTCATGCTTCTGATTTACAGTTTGTGAAAGGACTGTAAAAAGGACTGCTGAAATAAGTGTGCTGAAAAGGATTCTGGGATCCATGTGAAATCCAGAGATATCCACGCTTCATGGCAGAGAGCAATCCCTGAGATTCTCTGTTTAGAAGAACAGAAGAGCTAGAGGACTGATGGAGAGAAATCTTTAAAAACTGACAAATTAAAGCATTTCCTTCACTATTTCAGTGCCTATGTGGCACCCTAAAATCTATGAGCACAAATGACTCTTAAAGTCAAAGTAAATAAGAGGAAAGAAATATGTCTTATAAAAAGAACATTGCTTTAAGCAGACATTCTTATTTTTCTGTATTACAGTATCATTTGGAGTAATCGTTACTAAGCGAGCACGTCACCATCTGAATAGATTTGTGCTCCTGTGTACTTTTCTGGTTTTATCTGAACAACACAGATAAAAAATATGATTGGAATTCTCATATTTCTTGAGCAAAGTTGTAAAAAGTGTTCACTCTGTTCTAAAACTAGGCCTAAAGGCATACCTGGGCTTGCAAAACTTTTATTACAAGTGATGGAAGGAAAGGAAGAATCAAAACTCAGTCTCAGATATGCAGCTGAATTTGAAAGGGTAAAACAGATACTTAGAAGAAGAAAATGTGTTTTTGCTGATCAAAATTAACTTGAAAGTAGTGGAGAGCTAGAGATACAGTGCAGACAGATGCCCAGCAGAGTTTAAAAAAAGCCACTTAAGCATCTCAGCTAGTAGGAACCCAGTTGTTTTTGAAAACACTCTTAAGTGCCTGTCTGTATCTTCAAGCAACAAAACACTTTAAAATACTGTCCCTGAGACTATCACCATGAGGCTCTTATTTTCCCATCTTTCAGGCCACAATACCTTTTCTGTCAACTAGACTTCCATGCTACAACTGAAAAGAGAATGCTGAAAAATGTTATGCTTTAGCTCACAACCACTATTAATGGCCAAATATTCTGCAAATACTCGTTCTGATTTAGAAGAATACTCTGACCGATTTAGAAGATTAGCTGTTATAATTCCCTAAAATAATGAATCCATGTCAGAAAAAAACAGTAAGCAATGCACAAGTTAAAGAATTTGATATGAGGATAATCACTTCTTCCTCTTCTTTATGATAGCATTTAATTTCATTTTAGTAAGAACATAAGAACATTTTGAGTGTGTCAAGAAATGTGTATATACCAGGCAACAACTGTTTACAAAAAGTTTTATGATAAAGACCACTTAAATAACACTGGTAGAAATTGAATATCACTGGGGCTTACTTGCTGTTTAGTGGAAATATAGTATTTTCTTTTTCTCCTGAATTTTTAATTTTGAAGTCTTTAGAATTGCTTGAAATTGCATTTAGATAGTAAAAATATGTCCATTGGCTTGCAATAGATAATTATACCAAAGTTGGTATATCTGCCAGTATTCAAAAACTGGAATACTCACTAAGCCTAGTAGTCTTAGATCACTGACTAATCTTCCCTGTGGCAGACAAACTGTAAGAGGAAAAAGAAACAGAACATTTTCCTCTGTGTTTCTGGCAGTTACTTCTGTTGAATAGGTGACTTCATCATTCCCTTACTCTGTTTGTAATTCTAGGACAATTGCCAATGACACATTCTCACAACTATTCAAAGGCATCATTCAAGACTTGTTTACACAAAAATTGCCAGAGAAAATATTCACCTGAAACACAGTTCCCTTTTCTCTGTGGTCAGTGCTACCCATCAGAAGTACTAAGATTTTTTATTATTTTTTTCTGTAGCAATTAATAGGAAATTGCCACCATCCATCATTTTTAATACAACTGATATTCATATCCACTAGGGAAATATATGAAAGACAAATACCCGACTTGCTTAAGGTTGATCTCAAGGTCAGTCAAAATGATCCACAGGAAATATTTACAGGCAGCTGAAATTGCTTATAATTTGTCAGTAATCTTTTGGAGCAGTCTATTTTAGATAAGTTGTGTCTTGATAATTTGGAGTGGCCAACATGAGTTTTGATTCAAAGAGACAGGCTTTGAGTAGGTTAAATGAAAGAGAATGCATTTATGTAATCTTAAGCCTTCCAAGGCAGAGAGATCAGTGGTAGACATCTCCCAGTGGTGCTCTCTTATGCTGTGTAGGTTGATGCACTATTTTGATTTAATACCAGATTATAGAGCCATAACCTTGTACTTCTTTTTTGTTTACTGAAAAAAAAAGAAAAAAAAAAAGAAAAAAAAAGAAAAAAAAAGTACAGTGTTTAGAAAAAAATGTTTTTTATGTTTATAGAAGACCTGTCAATAGAGCATATCTGAAACAAACGTATCTCAAAACCACAGCAAACCTTTAAATGGGGTGTTCAACTGTTTTTAATAAACATATTGGAAATGTCACTATTTTTCCCATATGAGATGATGACCCATCACTGTAGAAGTTTTGCATACATGACATAAGACACTAAGTAAAACATGGCCATTGTATAACTATAGCAAGAAAACACATTGAAAATTCAGGAACATAAACTCCTGGTAGAAAAATAAATATGTATTTTTTGTTGTGCTCCAGAGAGGAGTGATTTATGGATCAAATCACCAAGGGAGTCAAAAGAACAGTCAGAGCAAGTATTAATATAGTGGAGCAGTCATCCAGTGTTAAGATTAAAGGAAGAGAACTAGAGGGCATTTTCATATTTTTTAATGTTAACATTCGTCAGCTATAATGAAGGATAATATCAGATACAGTCAAAAAGATTCTATGATTTTGGACACTACACCCTCAGCACTCAGAATTAACCTTTCAAAATTCAGTCCTTTGGGGATTTTTTCTCCCACATGTTTTCTTTCACCTTTATTTTTAAATGAAAACATCATGCCTAAATATTAGAATAGTGGGTGCTTCCAAGCAGCCGTAGATGTGTACATAGGGGCAATTATAAATGAACAGCCTTTTTTTTTTTTTTTTCCAGAGAAATTTCTGGGGAAAAAAAAAAGCCAGAATTCATTCAGATTCTTTTGCATAAAAGAGGCTGCATATGTTAAAAGAAATTCATCCCAGTGCAGTTTTCTTATGGATACTTTACAGTCTGCGCCAGAGTTAGTTCAATCTGAAGAAGATAAAAAGAATGTGCTAAATTGTCCTATAATCTCAACAGTGTTTTTTGTTCATTTTGCTAAACATTCCAATTCATTTTCATACAATTTTTAAAGCAACACAGACTCCTATGAAAAACCTTAACTTCCAAGAAAAATCGTGTTCCTTTTATTGCCCTAGTAGCTGTCCTCTGCACCTTTCATAGAATCATAGAATCATTAAGGTTGGAAAAGACCTCCAAGATCATCTGGTCCAACCATCACCCTACCACCAATGTCACCCACTAAATCACATCCAACCTTTTCTTAAACACCCCCAGGGACAGTATCACCACCATTTCCCTGGGCAACCCATTTCAATGCCTGACTACCTTTTCTAAGAAAAAATTTCTCCTAATTTCTAACCCAAACCTCCCCTGGTGCAAGTTGAGGCGATGCCCTCTAGTCCTATCACTAGTTATCTGTGAGAAGAGGCCGACCCCCAGCTCCCCACACCTTCCTTACAGGTAGCTGTAGAGAGCAATAAGGTCTCCCCTGAGCCTCCTCTTCTCCAGACTAAACAACCCCAGCTCCCTCAGCTGCTCCTCACAGGACTTGTGTTCCAGGCCCTTCACCAGCTTCGTAGCCCTTCTCTGGACATGCTCCAGGGCCTTGATGTCCTTCTCGCAGTGAGGGGCCCAAAGCTGAACACAGTACTCGAGGTGCAGCCTTGCCAGAGCAGAGTACAGGGGGACAATCACCTCCTTGGTCCTGCTGGCTATGCTATTCCTGATAAAAGCCCGGATGCCGTTGGCCTTCTTGGCCACCTGGGCACACTGCCAGATCATGTTCAGGTGAACATCAATCAGCACCCCCAGATCCTTTTCCTCTGCACAGCTTTTGAGCCACTCTGCCCCAAGCCTGTAGCACTGCATGGGGTTGTTGTGGCCAAAGTGCAGGACCCAGCTCTTAGCTATGTTGAACCTCATCCCACTGGCCTCTGCCCATTGATCCAACATGTCCAGGTCCCTCTGCGGGGCCTTCCTATTTATCACCTATTCTGGGAAACTGAAGATCAAAATTTGAGTAGAATGGAATGGAATAGAAATGTTCTGTTGAAAGGAACATAAAAAGATCATTGAGACCAACTGCCTGACCACTTCTGGGCTAAACAAAAGTATTATATGCTAGACCTGGTGCCATCAGTGCCTTGTACAGCTTCACTGACAGTTTTGTTTGTTTGTTTGTTTTCCCACTGGAAATAGTTCCAGTACCAAATTTTACAACTGCATTTATTCTATTTATTTGATTTGTTGGTTTATGTCATGCTATTTTGGCAACTGAGGAACATCCAATGGCAAAGTAATTCATCAATTCCTTACAGCAGCCATTTCCACATGTTGATTCCCAGTTCTTATGGCTGAAGTCTTTAAGTCCACAAGATTCCACTTCGTATTAACGAGTTTCATCCCATTGCTATAATTCAAATACTGGAGATGCTCCAATTCTTTCTGACACTTCCCTTTGCCAGTAGCAGATTTCATCAGCTTATTCTCCATGCCAAAGTCACCACTGAAATTTTTTATAACATTGCGCCCAGCAATGACTGGGAGGGGCTTCCATCAATAATTTCCTTCTGGACAAAGTTTTCTTTTCACCATCAGTCTGCTGTCATCCTTCCTATAGCTAGCTCCTTAGCTGTTCAATGATCTTTCCACTCTGTCCACTGCAATGTAAATAATAATTTCCCCTATTTTACCACATCAGATACTTTACTGCATAGTTACTTTTCTGTTTCCTATTGGAAAACTCTGCCACCTAAAAAGAGAAAGATGACAGTTTAGTCTGACACAATATATCTTTGGTAAATTTGTATTTCATTGTAAGCTCATCACTATTTATTACTATGGTCTCAAACAACTCTCTTCTTCAAAACTTATTTCTACAGCTGGAATAAAGTAATGTTGAGCTGAGAAGTGTGTGGTAAGCCAGGTCATTTTCATTTCACTTGTAAGTACTAAACATGTGTTTTTTATTTTCTGATTGCAGAAAACATGATCTACACATATGGACAAAGTATGTAATTATTTTAAAAAATATATTTTTTTCTTTTATATTTTGCAATTAAGAAGTTAAGTTTATAAAGATTAAGTTGATCACTGTCTCACAAGTGTAACTGAAATTGCTTCAAAGTGGAAGTTGGCAACTTTAATAGCTACTAGTATGTTCCAATGAAAAAGTAAGTAGTACTTAAATGATATGTAAACTTTCCCCCATTGATGGTATGCTTACGTTTTCTTGCTGTTGAAATATTTGTCATGGATATTAACATATGTCCCTTCAACCTACTTACTTAAAGTTTACGTGTATTTTCTTTTCTTTTTTTTTTTTAATTTCTTGCTACTGATTTTTTTAAATCACTGTTATTTAGATGTTAAATAACACTTTTATTATTAATGTTTATTCTCTATTACTATTAAATATTTCTTGATAGATTGTTTCAAAGTATGATACCATGTCTTAGTCCACTAATAGCACTTAGTCCACTAATTCCCTATCCCACTGAGGGCTGCAACAAAGCCTGCACATTACTGAGGTACTACTTGTTAGGATTTACCAGATCTGGCAGCCCAGCACAGGTGAGGCCACTGCAGCTGCATGCCCCCAAGTCCAACCAACAACATGGCTGAGCACGTGTAGTATGTGCACACACACACACAAATTTGGACACTGCATATGTCCAAATCTACACGGCCAGCCACACAGATCAACACTAGTAGACTCACAGGGTACTCACACAAGCACAGACAGCACCTTGGCTGAGCAGAATGAAAATCCATGAGTGGCAAATATTTGTCTTTACATATATTTATATACATATATGAACATACATATGCGTACACTTACATGTCTGTGTATATATACACATATGTACAGTGTGGATACCTTCAGCAGCTGGGCTCAGTCTACCCAGCAGCCGCCCCAGGATCCCAGTCTCCCTGGTTGCTGACACCTGGGTATGCAAGCACCAGGGTCCGCAGCCCTGCTCCAGCTGCTGGTACAGACCCTGTCATACACCCCTAGTTCTGCTTGACACCTGATATCAATCACTCCCTGGCCTACAAGTAGCAAAGTACCTTTGCTGGTACTGTGAACACACGGATCCTTCAATCTGTGGTCTGACTGTTTGCTGGCACTCATGACTCCATGTACACACAGGCACACGGAGAGTCCCTCACTCAGGAAAGTACTTAGAAATAGGGTTTAATCAGCATACAGGACAGACAGCACTGATCAAGTGCATGGCATGGCCAGGCAAGTGTACTGACCAGGAACCTGTTCACACAGAACCAGGCCCCTTTTATCCCCTTATTCCCCATTTCCGATGCTTGTTTTTGTCCTAAACTATTTAGATCCCTCCCTTTCCCTGCCTTTAGTTCCTCCCCTAAATAAGCCATAGTACCTCTTCTGCAATCCCAAAGTGCCCTTTTCCTGTATCCCATAATGACTCCTATATCCCTTGATAGTGACTGCCCCAGTCAGTGAGATGCTCCAGAGGTCTGCTCCCTTTGACTCGTCATGATGAGGACTATTCCCAGCCCACAGGCTGATCGATCTCTGTGATAAAGCTATTTAGTGCTGCTCCCCAGCTGAGGTGAATTTTCATCTGAGTATGTGAGACAATATTCATCTTTGTTCCTTTAACTTACTGTTAGGAATAAAAGAACACTGTTTCGAAGGATGTGGAAATTTTAGGAGCAGACAAAAATTTCTCTTTACCTCCTCACATTCAGATCATGAGCGCAGCCATAAGTAACTGATCACTGAAGCTGTAAAAGATCAGCACAAACTGGAAATGTCTGAGTAAATCATAAATCTGAGGATTCCCTCCCTTCCAAGCATAAAGAGAGCTGATAACCTGCTTTGATAACCTGTGCCCTTGCTTGCTGTGTTCCCCTTCAGAAGTCCTCCTTTGCCATGCTCGTCCATATTTTCTATTTTAGCAGAGAATCATGTTATTTCCACTACAAAGATCAGCAAAAGCAGATCTAACTTCCTGGCTTAAAGAAAGAAGTGTTGCCATCTGAACTGACCATCTTTGTAGTTTCACGAAGCATCTTAGGAGTAGTTCTGTATCTAGGACAAAGCCACGTGAGCTCAACATACATATTAACTTGCAGAATTTCCAGCCAACTCTTGTGCCCAGTTCCTATGATAAGTTTGCACTGAGTTATATGTAGTTGGTCCTACATACTTTGGCAGAGACTGAGTTGAATTATTACTTATGGCAAGACGAGGGCTGAGTAAAAGGATGAACAACAGGTGAACAAATCAGGAGGGAGGGAGAGAGATTCAAAAGACTTTGAAAAAGCTCTGGAAATCTGACAAGACAAGAAAGACATCAGCCATTTTTTTTAACCTACTTTTACATTTTATTTCGTTCCATTTCAACTAGGAATTCTATTCCTTGGCAGAACAATTGGACAAAAGTAGGTCTGCCTATGTCTCCAGTGGTGTTATAGTGAGTTATTGCACATCTGATTCTAACTTGGATAAAGCTCAATGAAGTGCTAAATAAATCAATGGTTTCTACTTCTTCCTAATAATATTGTCATGGAATCATTCTATAATTACAATAAGGCTTCAGCCAAGCCTGTCTGATCAAATAGCAATTTTTCTGGGTAATGCAGCCAGCCGTCAATGTTTAGTCTAATCCACAGCAATATACAAAAAGTGTGAGAGTACCTTAGCAAAACTCACCTTGTAGGGTTTTACAGTCTGCATGAATATTTTAAAGGTATGTATGAAACATAGGTTTAAAGCTTAGTTTCTGAAATCAAAAAAAAAAAAAAAAAAAAAAAGAAAAGGAAAAGAAATGTGAAGGTTTGGTTTAATAATTTCCTGATGAGATTTCCACAGAGGAGATTGCCAAGGTAAGAGATAGTGGATAGTGTACTTCTAACATTTATCGACCATCTGAACTTAGACAATGATCAGTAGGCTCCTCTTTCCATCACTACCACCGTTGCCAAATAAAGTGGTCAGAAACACACAGATACTCTGGGTAATTTTGAAGCCAGAATTCTGAAACTAGAAGGAAACTTCTCAAAAATGAGACAAAAGAAGATGTCTCCTGAAGATGTTCCAGGGTTTCATTTTGACCATAATTTCTAATGTAAAGGGTATGTAACCAAAGTCATGTGATGAGAGGGCATGCATATGAGACAGACAATAAACAAAGGAACATAACACTTGCCTTCAGATTAAATTGCTATAGGTCAGACACTAGAGATTCATTTTGATATTTACAGGGAAGGGATGATACCACTAACCTGACAATTGCATACTTTAGTCTGCAGATCTGTGTTGGCAGTCAGTGTTTAAGGGCCCAAGCCCAAAAATTTTGCCTCCTTGCAAATCTATTTTTGCCTTCACAGACTGCATTACTACCTGACAGGGTCCAAAAACAATCTGAAAGGAAGCAACGTCTCAAAATGCCACAATGAGGTACTGGGTACACCTTTCTTTCCAATATGGTGCTAGCACTAGAGTCAGAGGTAATACAAAAAATCATAATTGATATCTACAATGACCTTGAGCATATATGTATTTTAATTTTAAGATTATTCAGCCAATAACACCCAATAATCCAATAATGTTGGTAGATCAGATAGAAAAAAAATCTTAAATACAGTTATGAAAAGTTTTTAAATAAATACTACACCGACTATATTATATGAAAACAAAATAACCACAAAAAGCTTACAAAATAAATAAATAAATAAATAAATGAAATCTAGATATTCCTGTTCTGATTTTTTTCCATTTATAAGAACCTCTTCAAGTAGATAAAACTACTGTTCTGTTGAGTATCAGCTAAGAAAAAAAAAATATAAGATTTTCTTTAAAACTCACAACTATTTGATAGCAGTAAAATAGAAGCTACATGTGTACAGCAGGACAGGACTACATTATTGCTGGAGTGCCAGTAGAGGTAAGGAATTAAACTACTAAATTTACTTCATTGTTTGTCTTTAAATGAAAAGCCTAAAATAACAGATATCTGCAGGAAGATTGTCAGATCACACTGAGAAAAAGCAAATCCAAACCAGTTTTGTCAGGTGACACTTATCACACTTAAATATTTGATCTCATAAAATATTGTCTTATTTCCTAGCCTCCTTGATGTGACTTCTGAATATTTGCTGTAGGTCAGACTTTTCGATTGCTATGTAGATAAATTAAACATAGAGATGGAATAGATACCAAGATCTATCCATTGACTTATAGATATAAATGTCAAGTAGTGTTATCTCATGATCCTGAAAGACCATGTAAAAGCATTACTGAAGACATGCTTAGATATAGATTACAAGGAGAAAGTGTAGATACATAGAACTACTCAAAAAAGAAAGAAAATACATTGACTGCCATGTGAATCTTGGTATTTTTATGTAGTGCAGGAGAGTCCAGATCCACACATTTCACCTTTTGTTGTGGTTTAACCCAAACAGGCAGCCCAGTGCCACACAGCCACTTGCTCACTCTCCCCAGGTGAGATGGGGGAGAGAATCAGAGAGGTGAAAGTGTGAGAACTTGTGGATTGAAATAAGGACAGTTCACTAGGTAAAGCAAAAGCCGCACATGCAAGCAAAGCAAAGCAAGGCATCCATTTGCTGCTTCCCATTGGCAGGCAGGTGTTCAGCCACTTCCAGGAGGTCAGGGATCATTATGCGAAATGGTTTCTTGGGAAGAGAAACACCATCACTCCCCATGTCCCTTCCTTCCTCCTTCCTTACCCCAGCTTTTATTGCCGATATATTTTATTTATTTTTTTTAAATTGGTTGGAAACAGAAGTACTGAGGTACTAACAGGCCAACTCCTGTTCTTACCCATGCCATCAGAGTGGTTCCAAAGAGTATTTATCAATATGCTGATAGGCGCTTTATATTTATAAATATAAATATATGTATATATGGTATGGGACATCCCTTTGTCCAGCCTGGTCCAGCTGCCCTGGCTGTGTCCCCTCCCAGCTCCTGGTACATACCTAGCCTCCTTGCGGGCAGGGCAGCATGAGGAGCTGGAAAGTCCTTGGCTCTTTGTAGGCACTCTTCTGCAACAACTGAAATATAAATCTCTTATCAACATTGTTTTCCTCAAAAATCCAAAACACATCATTACATGAGACTCCATGAAGGATATTAACTCAATCTCAGCCAAAACCATGACACATTTGCAAAGCTGAAACTATTTAAGATAAAATATTGAAGAAGTATTCAAGATGTTCTGGGACATGAGGGCCAAGAGCAGTTTTTGTAGACCTTCACAGTGCCTCCTTCTTAGCCCAATTTAACTCTGTTAAGCCTTGTCTTCTTATAATCAGATCAACAGTACTGCATCTAAGTTTGAAGACAAAATTACAAGAAAACCTATTCATAACCCAGTATATAAAATGATTAGGTGAGATAAATTTGGCTTACTTCCAGACTGCCTTTATACTTAAATTGTCTTTCTAACCCATTCATGTGGAACTGTCTTTGGTCATGAAAACACGCTTTTAAACTTTCATGTAAATATTTTGTACATCAATATGGTAACCAGCTACAACCACCTATTTCTGAAAATCCCAAACATCTTAAAGACATCTTCTATTTCCTGGTTATCAGTTGTCAAGATTCAGATTTGACTTTGACTTCAGTGTTGTTGTACTTGTTCACATTTTTAAATATTTTACTGGATTTGGTCATTTTTATGTAACGTCAGGCAAGTATCTCAGCTTCTCAATGAATCAGGATTTTGATGTAAAATGAGATTAAAAATGATTTTCCATCTCTCAAGAGGATTGCAAAAATAGTCACTCAACACATACAAAAGCTAAGTAATATTAATGAAAGTTGAAATGAAACACTGACACAAGAGAAAATTAAGGTAAAACTTCCCTTCTGTATTTCTCTAATGCTGTTTTGCTGAATAGGGAATTTATTATTGGAATTAAAGTAAATAACATTGCAAAGTTGAGAGAGACACTGCACCATGAATTAGGATTATTAATTTTCCAGTAATACTTTCAAGTTCTCCTCTGTGCACAAAAAGCACTTAGGGCTCCTAGTTAAACCACATGCCATATTTCTCTGATGTTGTCACAAAACTTAAAAAAAAACAAAAAAACTAAATTCTTCAGCACTGGTTTGGATGACATTAAAAAGAACAAAATTAGGTAAAGAAACCTTTTGTTTGGGGAAACAAAAGTAAAAAGGGATGTTTTGTCAATAAAAATATCCTGGTAGTCTATTTGGCTATACAAATGACGATATTGTCCATTTAGTCTCTTCCAAGGCACTGTTGTCAAATACTTTGTATATATCAATCTTGATGAAATATGGTACATCTTAACATTTTCTTTCCTAAGTGCTGTCTGCATTTGGAGTCTTAATTGTTGCTGCACCAGCTAGCATTTCTTCATGTACTTGAGTTAAGGCATGAATATTTCAAATCATGAAATGACAGGACTCTGATTCTGTCTTTTATAATTGGTACAGTGTTATATCCAAACAGTGCCTTTTATATGAAGCACTGTTTCATACAAACTGACAACTTGATCACTGTGATGCTGCAATATTAACTTATATTTTGGCAGGATGACATTTCTTGTGACATCCATACATTGTATTTATTTTGATTTTATTCCTAATCCAAGAAAAGTGCAGTGCTGTTCTCTTACAGGAGGAACAAATAAGACATTTTATTGCAAGCATTCTTCCTAAAGATGCCATGTAGGAAATAATACAATAACATTGCTCATTACCCCAAAGCACCAGCATTGTGCTTAGGAAGATACTATATAAATGTCTTCAGTTTGCCTTTTACAAAATTAATTATTACATTAATTAGTATAATAGATTTATTTGAATGCAAACAAAGTAAAATTTACTGCTAACTAGAATTGTAGATAATACTGGTTGCTTTAACTAAAGCTCACAAGATGTAAGGTGATCATGCAGCTCAGTATTGATGCTATTTTCTTTGCTGCAGTTGAAAAGGTTTCTTAGCAAGTACTTGTGCTAAATTCTTTTATGCTGTTAATTTTGACAATCATCTTTGGAAGTCTGATTGCCCTTGATTGTAGATACATTAAAAACTCCACAGGGTAATTGTGACTATCAAGTTCTACCTTGCCAAAATCAATGCAGATCATCTCTCGGAGTCCTTCTGTTGAGTACCCTCTACGTATTAATATTGGACCTTTAAGTAAAGCAAAAAATACATAGTTTTTTGCTTTCTGGAAAAATTGTCTTTGCCTTAAATGACAAATTTATTATAAAAATTTCACATGGACATCACTTACAACTACATAGGTTATTGATTTTAGGTTGTCCTGAGGGTCTTAGTAGAAATCACAAAATTAACTTGACCAAGATAAATATTATAATAAAAATTATCCTTGGTAACTAATTGTACAGGGTAACAGGCTGCAGTACTGACAACACTCAACTTCCATTAGTGCCACCAACCCAGGGCTATCTTGTAAATCAGTCTACTCAGCAGGAGGAGTAGATGGGACTATTTAAGAGAAAAGCAGTGTCTACCCTTTTAGTTTACAATCTGGACAATTGCATTCACAATTAATCATGAAACTCTCTTTAAGTACCTGGGTTAACTGAAAAAAAATAAATAAAAATCTATACTTCACAGTTCTTAAAACCAAGGCCTTACCAACTATGGCTCAGTACACTAGAAAAATCTTGATTTCTCTGATTCCTTGATCTTTCAAAGATATAGCACAGGCTGGAGTTACTAAGATGAACTCTGAGTCCCTATCAGTATTTGCTTTCCAACGTCACAATTTTCCTTCCTTTTTTTTTTTTTTAAACAAAGAGAGAAATAATTTTTAACACCCTATTTCACTTCAAAAAATCTGCCCAAAACACAGCCAACGTTTAGTTCCTCTGAACAGTGCATGGCTTCTCTGTATCCGTTGAGACAGAAAGAGAGGTCCCACTTGTGCTGCAGCTTGCTTTCAGCCACCGACAACTGGAAATTTGCTTAAAAGAGATGCAAACACTCTAGTCCAACTGAGTGCTAAGCTCTCTAATAGCAGGCACCGACAAAAGAGGCTCCACTTAAACAGTGCTGTGGATTATACCACCCATCTCTTCATGAACAACTGTTGGAAAATATGCCTGAGACCCTAATAATTGTTCATTAAGCTGTCAGCTACTCCTCCTATATAGCTATCAATTTTGTCTTTCTGCAGAAGAATTGAGAAGGGTAAAAAGGAGGTAATGTTAAAGGTAACAACAACAGGAAAAAATGAAGCTGTATTATTGCTGAGCAAATAATTCACAAGGAATTATTTATCTAACCTGCTTAATCTCAAATTCTGTTTATGCAGTGTATGCAAGCAAATAAAAGTTTTTCCTCAGTCAAGTAGATTTGTTGTTCAAAATTAACCAACCACATTTTTGGTTACATTTCTTTAACTGCAGATCAAACATAGAAAGTCTTCTGCAATTATTCTTTGTTTAATAACCTTGATTTCATTAATGTTAGCTAGTCATCACTTATTAAATGCATCACATGCCTTTGCCTTTTTCCCTAATACATGCAACTATAGGCGGTAGAAATATTTGTGTGTGGAAATTTCAAATTTGGTTTTGAATTGCATTTGTGTCATTGTTTTCTCATTAACAGGAATGCTAATAAAAAATTAATGCAAAAGAGGTACAAATATGGCTGGAGTAAATCCATTTAAAATGTGAAGGAAAACTTCTGAAGCAATGTTAATAGTCTACCTCCACCTTTGTCATGGTTTTTGCTGGGATAGAGTTAATTTTCTTCATAGAGTCTTATGTAATGCTGTGCTTTGGATTTTTGAGGAAAATAGTGGTGATAACATGCTGATGTTTTCAGCTGTTGCAGAGCAGTGCTCACACAGAGCCAAGGCCTTTCCAGCTCCTCGTGCTGCCCTGCCGGTGACGAGGCTGGGGGTGCACCAGGAGCTGGGAGGGGACACAGCCAGGGCAGCTGGCCCAGGTTGGCCAAAAGGATGTCCCATACCATAGGGCATCATGCCCAGCAATAAAAGCTGGGATAAAGAAGGTGGAATATTTGGAGTGATGGTGTTTGCCTTCCCAAGAAACCACTACATCTGATGATCCCTGACCTCCTGTATGTGGCTGAACCCCTGCCTGCCGATGTGAAGCAGTGAATGGATTCCTGGTTTTACTTTGCTTGCGCATGGCTTTTGTCTTACCTTGTAAACTGTCTTTACTCCAACCCAAGCGATATCAAACTTTCACCTGATTCTCCATCCCACCTGGGGAGAGTGAGCAAGTGGCTGTGTGGGGCTGAGATGCCTGCTGGCTTTAAACCACAACTTTTAATATAAGTTGGGCTGAATTTTTAAAAAATGTATTTGGAAAAGCACTTTGCAATCACCTATAATTTGATGTACGATATGCTTTAGACACATAGCAATAAATGCCAGTCTATGCTATGTTTTTAAGCCTTAATGAAGAAAGAAAAAATAATGGACTTCATCTATCCATGGAGAGATACAAGGAAGTTAAGAAATCTAAGCATAACAGGAGAGGACTCTCTGCATAGAGAATGTAGTAGAACGGCAGCACGTTTATGCTAAAAGAAGTTGGCCTTAAGCAACATGTTTTGCTTTGGAGCACAACATGTTGCATCTAGCTCAAAGCTGTGAAACCAATATGCTAACAGAACCAGACTACAGGCTGGAAACGAAGGCTGGATGCAGTAAAAAAGCTCTACCAGCACAAGCAGAAAGCAGGAAGATCTTAAGAGAAATTAAACGGGGTGTGAAATCAAGGCATAACATGGCAAAAATCGAAAAGTTTGCAAGACAGAGAGATGGCAGACTGCCACAAAGCCTTGTAAAGGTAAGCACTGGCAGGCAGATGAGCTGGTGAGGTGCCAGGTGCAGGGACACAGCCAGATGGGCTTAAAAAGAAAGAAGAGCCAAAAACGGGAGAATGACGACCCCACATTGCTTTCTAATTCTGGTTGCTTTGGAACAGGAATGTATCTGTCTTCACATGCAAACATGTACACTCAAAATTATTGTGATCCTATTAGGGGACTTGTGTACTACATAGTGTACATTATTTATTAGCAATGATTTGTCTTTCTTTAGTAATTATTAAAAGCCCAACATTTGCTACCAGAGGCTATAATTAAGTTTTGTTTTGTTTTGTATTGTATTTATATTTATTTTTGCTTTACAGGGAAAATGCCATATCTTACATAGCATTTTAGCACTTAGCATTATAGTATGTAAATACTGTATTTACATAGTATTTTTGGCAATGGTTGTCATGTAATCACTGACATTTCCTAAATATCTAAAAAGGACCTGCATCCTCCTTAAAAAATAAATAAATCATTCATGATTTTTTGTGCAATATCAAAAGAGCAAACTGTAAGTCTCTCTTGCAAGACTTTTCCTATAAATCAGGTGGTTGGCATGAAGACAGCCGTGTGAAGAAAGAAATGTCTTGTTTTTGAAAGAAAACTTGAAAGAATAGTGAAAATTATTGATGATACTATGATATGTATGATACTTAAAGAGTTGGAGATGCTGATGTTAAATCCCAGTGTTAGAAAAAAATTATATGGAAAAGCCATTCTGGGTGACGTGGAGTGACCTCATCTCACACAAACACTGCAGTTTTCCTTTCAGTTAAGGACTGATCATCAAACCATGTTAACTGAAATAGTCAAAATATTGGTAGAGCTGAATATCATACCAGTCCTGTTGATATTTTCCATGGGCCAGTGCAAAACAAAGGCAAGTTGTGCAATCATAAGTATTGTAAAATTTCAGCCAAAACACAGATGGTTTTCTGTAGACAATTTTCTACAAAATATATCCTTTTTTATCTCCTTAGAACTTCATTACACTTGAGACATTTTAGCTGAATTTTTTGCACAGAGAGTAAATTGACCTTTCTGCAACATGAGAATAAAACTGAAGGGAAAGAAAAGCTTATGGAAATGTGATGTAACACACTCAATAAAATGTCTAGACTCGCTGAAAGTTGTAAGTTGTGCTGAAGAATATGTATAGCATAGACAAAGTATATGCTATCATCAATTCCTTTCGCTGAAGTGCTACTGCCTCTGTGTTTTGCCCTCTTTCATCTCTTCCACTCAGGGTTTATGCAATGATTACTCAGCATTACAACTCAACCTGTCCGATGGTTAGTAGGAATCTGCATACTGTGTGAGTGCATACTGTGTGAGTGCTGTGAAGATTAGATTTACAGAGCTTGGTGAGTCAGCTGGTCCTCAGCTGGAGTCGCTGTTGGTTTAGCATTATTTAGATATATGCTTAGCAGCTTCTCTTAATGTTTCTCATAATGTATGTTTTAACAGTTTCTCATCTGTTTCTCATAATGTGAACTAATGTGTCTGACTAAACTAATAAGGGAATGTGGAGGATGCCGAACACAATCTGCCAGCCTCCACTCTCCTCCTACACATAACCATCCTTTCATTCAGCTTCCTTTTAAGTGGGGAAAAATAGTAATAATAATTATTATTATTATTATTATTATTATTATTATTATTATGAGAATATTAAAAAAAAGTGTAATTAAGGAAATAATCAAAGAAATGAAAACATTAGAAACTAATGAGTGTGGCTGTGTTTTCTCCAACAACCTGGCATATCTCTGATACCTGGTTATACATTTACCTACATTCACAAGCCTGTAAAATTGTTACATTTAGTGACATCCATGCACTATATCTTCCATTTACAATTTGTCTTCTTTGTCTCAAATGCTGAAATCAAATGTCTGTGCTCTGTAGGCAGCACAGCTGGCACCAGAAGACTCTGCATGGCTATAGAGATTTCTTCAACCAGCTCTAATCACACAGCTGGTCCACAGATTGCAAATCCTTTGGTTCATGTTGTTTCTCCCCTGTCTGCCTGTTAAACACCATGCACATGTACTTTCCTACATCAGTAAGTCACTACATGGAGAGAAAAGGTTAAACAATGGATTATGACACCTTCCTTTGATTCTGTATTTTCCACTCAGATGTGTATCAGTGATGGAAACTTGGAAATAACACTCTTTTTTTTTTTCTTAAAAATATATGGTATGAAAACAAAAATTTGTACAACACTATGCTTAAGCATTCATGTTGCCTGCTCTTCCAGCTTGTAAAATGGTAAGTGCAATGTGGTGGGGGGTGGTTCAGTAGTACAACTTTACTCAGTCTTCTGAGACTTCATTCACTGGCTGACCAACAGCAGAAGACTGCCATATCAACAGATGGACTGGGCAAGATTGCCTAAGTCTAAATGTGGTTGAACACAGCGAATTTGAAACAACACTTTGTAGAGTTCACATTCCATTTAAGACCTGAAAAAAAATTGGGAAGTCAAAATGAGAGAAAAGGAAAAAAGACAGAAATAGTTTGGAATGGAATAAAATAAAACTTTTATACTGTAGGGAGGAAAAGGGGAAAAAGAAAGGAAAGAAGGAAATGTCTAACAGGAATAAACATACTGATAGCTATACTCAGATCAGCTAAGCATATAAAAGTTGACCCATACCCAATATATAATAGAAATATCCCTTTAGCTAAAAAAAATGTGTCAGTGTTTTCCTTTTAGAAATTGAATCACCCCTGGGTTACAATTAAAAGGAAAAAAAAAAAAAAAAAAGATTAGAGAACCTGCACCACAGAGAAACCTGTCTCAAGCAGCAGCGCAAGCTGCTGACAAAACTGGCTGTTGACACAGAGCACTTCCAGCAGTGATGCCACGGGCTTCTGGAAAGGCTCCCACTGTCTTTACAGGGCTTGAATCAAGCCCTTCCAAAATTTCCAAAAAGACCAAGTGCCTTTCTTACGCAAACTCTACCAAATAGCCAAGTGTACATATGCATAACCCTTCTTGCCATATGACAGCTAACAGCTTATTTATGTGGATAAAAGGCTCATTTAATGTCCCACGGCAGTGTGGGAGAGGTTTGCATATAAATGCAGACATTGGCTGCTGTAGACTCAGGAGCATCAATGTCAACTTGCTGTGTACTTGCTCAGGGCCCCATACATCCATGGGCTCGTGATGACGTGAGTGCATTCCTGATGACACAATAACTGTATCCAGAATGATTTAGAGGTACCCGAGCCACAGTCTAAAGCTGCAGTCATCTCTCTGGATGGCAGAGAAGGCGAATTCTGAGAAGGGCTGGAAACAAGGAGTGCAGTCAAGCAGAGGGATGATTAGGGACTGAGTTTCCTGACTCTCAAACTGTTGCTCTAAACACCAAAACAAACCCTCTTCCCCAAGTGGATGAGGGATTTAGGACTTTCTGTATTCATATTTGCTGGTCACAGTTGGGTAAATAAAAGACCAAGAAGTTTTCACACATTTACTAGTAAACACAAAATAACTATCAAAGTGTTTTGTTGTTGTTGTTGTTGTTGTTTTATGAGTATTTCTTGGTCTCTATATTGTTTTTTTGTCAGCTATGAGCTTTATTGCTCCAAATCTGCTGATTAATTTTGATCAGATTCATAAGACGTATGGTTTCTTTCCTGACAGGATGGTAGTAGCTGTTTGGATAGTTAAAATTAGTCACTCATGCAGTGTTCTGAAATATTTCCTTTGTTCTAAGCAGATAAAAGTGTAGAAATTCAGTGCAAGAGGCTGTGCTTGCAGTAATTTCAGCTGGAAAAAGAAGTACATTAAATCTCATCAGAAAGCATGCTCTTGTAAAATTTTCAGCTCAGTTTTGCAGACTTGAGGATTGGATAAGCTTTGGATAAGCTTATCTGAATCAAACCAGAACTCTGAACCTTTTGAAGACCGCCCATCATTAATTCAGGACAGGTTTGTTTTTCAATAACCAAAACGTCAAGCAATGCCAACAGCTGTTTTACCAGGCAAATGTTGTGATATAAACTAGTATTGTCTTTCAATATTTTTTTCATCTATCAGAGGAGGTGCCACGGGTATGTTTGTAAGCATACATATTAAAGGTACATCAAATCTGACTCTTATATAGTAGTGTGATTGTAGTATGGCAGTCTTATAAGACTTATAAATATATATACTTTTACTCCTTTGGCCTCTTGTATATCTTATGTAGAAATATCCACAAAGGTTTTTAGGACAGTTTTATAGAGAAGACCCTTAACTCTGGTATCTACCTAACTTTGTGCAAGATCACGCGAAATGAAGTATAATATGTGATTTCCTATGTTTAAAAAAAACATCTGGGAATGAATGTTCCCTCTCTAAGGAAAAGTTTTAACATTCAAGATAGTATGCAAGCTACAGTGCCAGACAACTGGAATGTCAGTCACAGTCACCACTGCCATCATCGTCACCTATTGCAAATATGTTTGAAATTCCTGAAGTGTGAAAGGTAATATGGAAAACTAAATTCTATTCTATTTCTATATGATTTGTATTATCATTAAGGAGAGTTTTTGAAATGACCTGCTGAGGAAATGGCATGAATATACTATAAGGTTAAAAATTATTTTCTAGCAGATAAAATATGATGCTGGATTAGAATCTGGCAATACAAACACAGAGAAAGATGAGTCTCATCCGTTAAAGTAATCAAGTCCTAAATATCTACAAAGCCTTACAGACCTAATGGTGTCATCAACACAAACTATAAGAACTAGATCAGAAAAGTGGTAGAGAAAAAAAAAAAGAAAGAAAGAAAAAAATTATCTTCTCTTTTCCCTGTCTTTAGGTTCACCTCTACTGTTAGCAGCAAAGTTGCCTTAATTTTTGTAGTACAAGCAAATACATAGACAATGATGTATGCTGGCAAAGGTGAGCCTTTTTTGAATCAACATGCTATAGCCCTCACAGTTCACAAATTCATGCAAGAATTTGTACTTGTATTTCTGCTGTGTCAGTGTCCTTGCCTCAGTGCTTGTGGGGCAAAGGTGGAGCTCCCACAAATTATTGGGTCTGAGAGATGAGAAAATACAGAGAAGAGGGTCAAGGCAATCGTTCTTTGGAAGATGGTGTGTGCTGAGAAAGATGTTTTCCCATTTTACATAAAGCTAAAAACCAAGTTTTCATTGGGTAAGATAAGAAAAAGCACTTTGGTTTGTTGTTTGTTTGTGTTTAGTTTTCACAGAATCACAGAATCACAGAATTGAAGGGGTTGGAAGGGACCTTGAAAGATCATCGGGTCCAACCCCCCTGCCAAAGCAGGTTCCTTAGAGCAGGCTGCCCAGGTAGGCATCCAGACGGGCCTTGAATATCTCCAGAGAGGGAGACTGCACAACCTCCCTGGGCAGCCTGTTCCAGTGGTCCATCACCCTCACTGTGAAGAATTTCTTTCGCATGTTGGTACGGAACTTCCTGTGCTCCATCTTGTGGCCATTACCCCTTGTCCTATCCCCACAAACCACTGAAAAGAGGTTGGCCAAATCCCTCTGTCTCCCACACCTCAGGTATTTATACACATTGATGAGATCCCCTCTCAGTCTTCTTTTCTCCAGGCTGAACAGACCCAGGTCTCTCAGCCTTTCTTCATAGGGAAGATGCTCCAGGCCCCGTATCTTCTTTGTGGCCCTTCGCTGGACTCTTTCCAGGAGTTCCCTGCCTTTTCTGTACCGGGGAGCCCAGAACTGGACACAGTACTCCAGGTGAGGCCTGACCAGGGCAGAGTAGAGGGAGAGGATCACCTCCCTAGACCTGCTGGCCACGGTCCTTTTAATGCACGCCAGGATCCCATTGACTCTCTTGGCCACCAGGGCACACTGCTTGCTCATGGTCATCCTGTCGTCCACCAGGACCCCCAGGTCCTTCTCCTCAGAGCTCCTCTCCAGCAGGTTGTCCCCCAGCCTGTACTGATACGTCGGGTTGTTCCTTCCCAGGTGCAGGACTCTACACTTGCTCTTATTAAACCTCATTAGGTTTCTTCCTGCCCATCTCTCCAGCCGGTCCAGGTCTCACTGAATGGCAGCACAGCCTTCTGGCATGTCAGCCACTCCTCCCAGCTTTGTGTCATCGGCGTACTTGCTGAGGGCAGACACTATTCCTTCATCAAGGTCATCGGTGAAGATGTTGAACAAGAGCGGACCCAGCACTGACCCCTGGGGAACGTCGCTAGTCACAGGTCTCCAGCCAGACTCTGCGCCACTGATCATCACCCTCTGAGCTCAGCCAGTCAGCGAGTTCTCAACCCACCTTACTGTCCACTCCTCTATCCCACACTTTCTCAGCTTTGCTATCAGGATGTCATGGGAGACAGCATCAAAAGCCTTGCTAAAGTCAAGGTAGATGACATCCACTGCTCTCCCCCCAAGTTTTCTTTGCTTGTTTGTTTCACTTTTAATATTTTGTTGTTGTCATTATTGTTGTCATTCCAAAAGCACTGAAATTTTTCCCTTGGAAGAGACAAGAATGACTTCCTCACTTTATATAGCACAGATTTTATAGCTAAGTAATTATCTGATATTATCATCATCTATAGTAGTAATACACTGCGGGCCCAAGAAATATAATTGTGGCATTATCAAAACAAAATTTTACATTGTTAAAGGAAACATTTTGACTTTTCAAAACAGAATTTCTATTTTCAAAATGACTTCTACTGAGACATTTTAAATTTCTACCGTCCATCATAATTTGAATTTAAACCAAGTTGTGAAATTATAATCTTCTGGTGGAAGGAAATTCTGTGGTTTTTGTTGTTGTTGTTGTTGTTTTGTGTTTTTTTTTTTGTTTGTTTGTTTGTTTTTTTCTGTGAAAGGGAAAATCCTCAATCACCACAAGCCATCAAGCAGCTGCTGTTGCTCTGCTTTGCTTATCTTAGTTCAGCAGCTCAAGAAACTATCTGCAGTCCCACTTCTGTCTTACACCAAAGACTGGGCTCTGAAAGATCATCATAATGATGAATTTCCTAACCTGATACTTATCATGCCTGTCACTGACCCCCATGTGGTACCCCAGCAATTCACCTTACACTTGAAAGGGCTGTAGTCCTCCAAGAAGAAGACTGTCAAGGGCTGCAGTAGGTGAGAATTTGGTACATATGTTGTTTTAGGTACCCTTGTAGTCAAATAGACCTTGTGTGAGCAATTATGCTTGCAGTCTTGCATAATACAGTTTTCCTTGTAATTGTCAGGTTATTAGCACAGTGTTTTAATTTTGCTTTCTCTCAATTATTTGCATGTTTCTTAATTGGAAGTCATTAGCATATGTAAATACTCCCTTTCCATGGTGTTTTGCAGCATGAGCTCATTGTGTAGAATTAATTTGTTAGCTAAGTAACCCTAAATGTTAAAAGAGAACCAATGTGTACATACAGTGTGTGAATATATATCTAAAGGAAAATGACATACAGTATATTTTCTGCATTATTTAAAATGAGTTAAATGAAGCCTGTCTACATCCCAATAGTTTCTAAATATATTTGCTTTATTGCATTATTGATTCTAGGAATTACGTTCAGACATACAAATAATAATATTTAAATTGCTTGCTTTTTGACAGAATTAAGCTTTTCCTATAGTGTTTTTTGACAGAATTAAGTCTTTCCACATACATTATTGTTTGGCAGCTGAAGGATATACTTAACAAGTTAACATTAGCCAAAGGTTAACACAGTTATGTGACCCCCCTCCCATTTGGAATCGAGTGGAAAACTACTGTAAAAAATATTAATATTTAATTGAAATAGGGCTTTCTAAAAGAAACTACAATGGAAGGCTTTTGCCAATGCCTCTTAGAGCTGATAGGTTAGTTTTATATCAAAAGAATGGGTGATTCACTTTGACAATTCAAAGTAAAGATAATACAGCTATAATATCCAGGCTATTTAGTTAGACTTGTTGCTCATTATTAGCACTATATGCAGTAGGCTTTCTGCTTACAGGGCACTTCGCATGGACAGGCTGTCATTTAGTGGTCTGTAGAAGAAGTTAGGAATCTGATTTCTCTGCTGGTGCATGACCTTGGCATGTGACACCAGAATGCAGCACTGAACTGATCTGCAGTATGGGCATGAAAATATTAACTGAGGTGCCTGAGAAATTAATCAGTTGACCTTTGCATAAGGAAGCAGTTTTAGGTCTGTGGTCGAAGACTGTTCTGTAAATGCAAAAGATTAAGACTGTTACCAGAAAAGCATGGCTCCCAGAGGCCTGTCTATACAAATATTCTAGTAGATAAAGGCAAATTTGACAGCATTCTTAAGTAAAACAGTTTTCCATGAGATTCAACAAAAAGAAAATCCACTCTATTACTACTTACCAATTTGCCCTTGTGAAAAATAGTGCTTTCAGAGGGGTCTTTCCTCTAATCCTGCCCTTAGAGATTGCTTAGCTGTTAACAATATCAGTGATTTAGAGGTATTCCCTCTGTAATTTGTATATTGTGATGAAAATTAACAGCTCTTGGTTGAGGTTTTCATCCATCTAAATTTGTTTAGCTAGAATAGAAACTGACCACATCATTTTGTTCTTGTAAAATTGTGGTGATATAATTGTGCGTATAGCTCATCCAGCTCTCCACATACATTTTGAGGAGAGCGAGACAAGCTATTGGGTCTTGCCATACGTATCTCTAACAGGCTGGGGAACATTACCCAGTAGTTTAATATATTAAAGTTTTTTTTCATTGTATGCTTGCTGTAGGAAGTATTCCTATGCCATAACTGTTTAAAGAGCAATGATATTTAAAAGGTCTAGCTCATAAAGCTTCTGCATATATTTTGCATTAACCTTTAAAGATTTCCCCCCATCCACCTCAGTTATTCATCCTTGCTGTATTTGCCATACAGCCCAGCTGTCTGTCAGATCTACTCAGACAAAAGCATTGCACAAGTCCTACTAATAAATTCTAAGACAATGAAAAAATAAAAAAAAATAAACATCTTTTGGGATGATGTCCTAACAAAACTATCCAGCATGTAGTATGTGCCAGAAAATTCACAGCAATTGGTTAGCAACAAACAGAATATGTACTTTGCCATATTGTGATATTTCAGTGTACCTGAACCTTCCACTGCTTATCTGCCCACTTTTCAGTTACTGGGGATGGAAAAAATATTTATTTATTTATTTGTGTATTTATTTGTTTGTTTTAAACAGGTAAAATGAATTTTGTTCTCTTTATTCTCAAGAAAGAGAATGAATCATTTCTAGCTTTTTTGTTCTTGTTTTTTTTTTTCTTTTGTTGCTTCACCAGGCTACTTTCCATTTTTATTATTAACTTATGCATTTCCCTCTCATACTTTGAATGATCTTAATTTGGATTGGATCAGGTTTTCAAGGCTTCTTCAAAGCTTTTTATTCTTGGTCTTTTCTCCTTTTTCTTTTCTGTAGCACCCCTTTCTAACCTATCCAGAAACAAGATGTGACTAACAGTTCTGTAGTTCTTTTCTAGTGAGTTACTGTCTTACTTCCCTGAGCCCAGTCATGTCACTAGTCATTCACTTGAGCCTCTCTGGCTATATCCCTAGGCTTTAAAACCCAATATCCCAACATTATCTCAAATAGGCCACATTAAAATGAGATTTCTTGCCTTGGTTCACCAAAATTTAGTCTGCCCTATTTCAAATACATTTGTGATCTTGTTTCATAAATGGATTTATGGTTGATACTTCTTTCATGCTTACGTTCAAACCTCACTGCTCCTCTTCAGTATCTCAAAAAATCTCTCTTCTATCTTTGCCTGGATACAGAGATGGAGTCTTTGTCCCGAATTTGCATTAATCCAGATAAGAATCCACTGATCTCTTTCTCTGGCTTGTACTCTGCATTCTCCATGAGAGAGTTCTTTATGTTTTTGTTTGGTTTGGTTTTTGTTTGGTTGTCGTTCTTGTTGCGTTACCATTCTTAGAGTAAGAAAAGGCTTCTTAAGTCATCCTTATCACAATATGGTTTCTCCCATTTCCTTCCACTGGATGTCTGGACCCTGCAATGGTGCCTCTGTCTCATCCACCTTTGTCTCTTCTACTTGACCAGTGAAATCTGCACCATCACTCCTTCACATTCTTGCTGTCTCATTTTTGCTGTGTCCTGATAACATCCACTCATGTGCATGTCATGTAGCCTCATCCTTCTCTCTTCATACCTGTTTTATAAATGCTCCAAACAGGGACACATACATTCTTATCCCAGCTTTTATAATGGTCTGTTTTGCACTTTTCAAAATATATTGAAAGTTTTTGGAATGGCTTGACATACTGTATATCTTTAGAAGCATTTAAGACATTGCTATTGACAAGCAAATAATTATTATCTATTGTTCATTTTGGTAGCATATAAATAGCCTAATACTATTTAAACTTATGGGTATAGATACAGATATAGTAGAAATATTATAAGATTAGAAGAGAAATAAGGCTATTCATAGATATGATCTAGATAAACAATAAAACAGTAATCACACTAGGACACAGATTTTCTATTAAAAAAAAAAAAAGAGTAATTTTTAGTTGTTACCAACGTTGGCTTTCACTTTAACAACGCACTTCAAAATCTATAGAACTACCTTCCTTTCTAAGGGTAGTTTTCTTTTTATTCCTGGATACAGTTGTATTTTGAACACGACTTTTCTTGCATCTGCTAGTCGTCTTTCCCTCAGTCATTGCAGAAGTGTGACCCTGATCAAAATGTGGAGATTGGACAATTGTTCCAGGAACGTGTAGTTTGAACAGTTAGTATTATATTCATCTCTGTAAAAATCCCAAATCTTTCACAAAAGTAAGGTTGCATAATCCAAGAAATATATAACCTACTGCTACTTCCACTTTTATGATTTTGGAAACCATTAAATAGCAACCAAAAAAAAAAAGAAAGAAAGAAAGAAAGAAAAGAAAGAAGAAAGAAAAAAGAAAGAAAGAAAGAAAAGACAGAAAAAAGAAAAACAAAAAAAAGAACAGTTGAAATGCAGCCAAGTAGTCAAGAAAAGAGGACTCTGTGTCTTTAAGCCAGAGAGAAAAATAAAACCCAATCATTCCAAACGTATTGCTTTAGTCATCTGGTTTCATTCTATTAATGACCTTTAACATCTGCAAAAATATTGTGAGAAGCTAATTTTGTTTGTACTGAGGTGGTGCAGAACAGTTTCTGGCTGTCATTCTAGGATGTGCTATAAAATAAAATTGTCTTTCTGGGAGTCTGACAAAAACCTACTGTACAGATTCAGTTTATTTACAACAGCCTGAAATGAAAAGAAAACAGAATTTTACAACATGCCAGCATTCAAAAAAAAATGAATAGTACTTACACATTTATATATATATATTAGTAATAAGTTTTCAAGATAGCCACCGAGATTAAGGGATCTATTATGTATTTTGTGGTATTCCACAAAAATTTTAACCAGTGAAAAATATTTCTCTGCAAATGTTCTTCTCTAGAATTGTAATAACCCATTACTCTGATTTTAAACAGAGCTCTCCTTAAAAACCAGAGTTAGCTACAGCACAATAGGCCTTTAATTAAACAGAAAGCCTTGCAGAGAAAAATGTCTGTCTCCTGTCTCTGTATCATGGTCATAAAAAATGTGCAGCCTGGTAGAAGAGGAGTGGTGTGAAGCTGTTCCAGCAGATGGAGAACATTTACCTCCTCTACCTCCTTCCAGACCAGATAAGACTCAGGGAGGAGGCAGAGAAGGGGCTGAGACTCAAGGGAAGTGTTAGCACTTTGTCGAGAATAGAAAACAACATTTTAGCTGGCCTGAAAGTGAAATACAACTCACCCCAGAGGAAAGCTTCCTTCCATTGGGAAAAAAAAAAGTGAGGACTTTGGTTGGTGACCCCATTGTGGAAAGCACTGTAGTAGTCTCCAGAACTACCCCACATCTAGCATTTTATCTGAGTCTTATGATAAAAACACTACTTCTATTTGTAAGAGGAAGGAAGTTCATTCAGAAGGACACATAGATGACTACAGAAATCTTTTTTCTTACAGCTTAAAAACACCCTTAAAGTGACATCATGATCTGTGATTTTCTGTAGAGTTGACTACAGTCTGGGGATGTCTATGAAAAATATGTATCCACTTTGGCTCTCAGCCAACCCAGTCTTATTCATATTTCCTTAAGTTTTGCAGAAGTGAATTTAATATTTACTTCTGGATTCAGAGATGGACCAGAATATTAAATACTAATAAAGGAAAACTGGCAGAGTAAATTGCATTGCTTGGTAAGTTGTGATGATTTAGAGTATGATACAACCAGAATAGCACTATGCAAGGCCTCTGTTTATCATCTGAATTATATTCATCATCTGAATTACTTGTATAATATGAAGGCTTGAACAAGTGATATGATTCTAGGTGCATAATTTGGGGAGTCATGCCTAGGACTGTGGATATCTTTCCTCTACACATCACTTTGGTGAAACTTATAATGGAATCCTGAGTAGAGCTGTGGTGTGTATAATTTTTAAAGAATGTTGCAAAACTTGGTGAGGAAACAAAAAATAATTATAAAATGATTTTATGCCTAGAGAAATTTTCTTGTGGTCAGTTTTTTACAGGTCTGATAAAATAATAATAATAAAAATATTAATGTTGTGGTGGCCTAATTATATTATGTTAAATTGTTTTCAGGTGAAGAAAGCACTGAGCATGAAATTCTTAATACAGAAACAAAGGATTAGCAAGAACCAATGGCTGGAATTACCTGGCAAATAAATTCATATTGCAAATTTTGTAAAAATCTGCTGTGACTGGTGCCTGCAACAACACAAATGGTATATTCTCCATTTTTTGATGTCATCTACTCAATGTCACAGAACCACGACAATACCAATTTTGGTCTATTCTATATCCTGTAAACGCCTTCAGCAAAAACATTCATATATGTATTATCTCCTTATCATTATACTCCACAGATTCATATGGCCTGTATGCTTCTTTGAGGGGAAGATATGTATTGTATCTTGTTTACTTTGTAAAGCATAAAAGGCAGCTTCTATACAATACTAGTTGAGGCATCTTATTTTCATCCTTCCTAGATCAAAATGTCACCACTCTTCAGTGTAACAAAGTACTTTGACACATTAACACTGAATAAAAATGGAAGATAAGCCCCTTGTCTACTAATTAAAGAAGCAGATGCTTTCAATATCCTTGTGTTTGCCTGGCATCGTTTTTCTAGGATATTGAAAATAGTGGCTCCTCTAATTAGTACACAGAGCTGATTATGTAAATTGAATGCATCCCATCTTGTTCAAAACAGGTTATATGGACACATATAATCAACAACTTCAGGGAAAATCATGCTGATCCAAAAGGATAAATGGCTAGCACATAGAAACTAACACATAGTTTTACTACCCAAAGAAGCGTAAGTCCAAAACACTGTATTACATAAAAATGTTTACAAAAATCAGCAGCAGATGAAGACAGAAACATGGAGTTAAACAAAACAACCAGGAATGTTCCTGATACAGTCCAAGAACTATACTGAAACAACGTATGGTAAACAAAGAAGCCTAAGATTGGAAATTAATGGACCAAAATTGGTATATAAGAAGTTAAGCATAATTGGTGGGCAAAATAATGAGAATAGCTTATTCAATTCATTGCATTTGGAGGAGATGTTTTGATAATAATGCCAAGGGAACAGGTGAAGAATAATGAGCAACAGAGAATAATTCAAATCACATTATCACCTCCCTGGTATCTTCAGGTCTGAAGAACCTCTGCAACTGAGGAATTGGGGTCTCAGTTTATTTTTTCTTTTGTTTATTGTTTAGCATATGTCTTGTGTAGCCAGCAGCTAAATGTTGGTAACATGAGTAAAAAGACACAGTAATGACCAGATCTTTAAACAGCCTCATGTTGGCACAGATTCTGCCAGGTAGAAGAGCAGTTAACAAGAACCTATGCTATTCCAATTAGATTTTGGGGAGATAAAACTGAAAAATTAAACTGTGAACCAGAAGTAGATGCTCTCTTCACATTATTGGTTATTCTTTTCTACCTTTTTTTTTTTTTTTTTTTAGCTTGCCTTCAGGAGTCTAACATTAATAAAGTAGACAAACCTTGACTTTTTTTTTATTTTTTTATTTTTAATAAACTTTCTGAAACCCCTTCAACCTAATGATTTTCCTTCAAAAATTCCCTGTCATTGAAAGGAATGGGAACAAAGAATTTTACTAAAATAAAAGACTAAATTACTTTGCTATATTTCAAGTGCTTTGCCTCTTTTTCTGTATTTCATGCAATATTTAGCTTTGGCTAAAAATACTTGTAATGGTAGTTGCATGGCATGGGACTAAGCAGGTAAAATTCTCTGTAGTTAAAATTAGAACCTTATTTGATTGATTTAGTGTTGGCCCTGTTAACATCTTTGAAGACTATTTATTCCATCAAAATCAGCACAAGAAAGCACTGTAAGTACAATACAGACATTTCATCTGCTTTCTGTATGTTTCAAAGCTTGGTCTTTATACTTTCCATCTTGCTTTAGTATAGTAGATGTTCTTCTATTTATGAAACTTTTAGGGTTGCCATTTTTATTTTTAGAATTTATTTCCCAGTTTAAAAAATATGCTTTTTATTTTATAGCCTTATAATCCATCTTGAATTGCACTATCTTATCCGAGCAATTAGGAAGAAAATGTTCTATAGTTTCTGCCATTCTGCCAAATATGTACTTGCGATGCACTATTTCTCAGTGGTTATCTCCAGTAGTTTCCTTTTTGAAGATTCCTTCATAGACTTCTTGACAGAGCTCCTAGGACTTCAAAAAACATGTTAATGAGTCAGTGTGTAGGCTGGGGAAGACAGTACAACTCTCAGTTCTTCATGTAACTTTGCTAGTGGTTTTGGCAGCTCAGGTTCATCCAGTTTCAGACAATCATATTGAAACAGTATATGATGGGAGAGAAATGGCTACAAAAGAAAACCCAGAGAGAAAGGTTGGTGGGGTTCTTTTTTAGTCATTTCCTTTACTGTGGAAGCAACACACCTACAGTAACCTGTTTAATGCAAAGGTGCTGGTTGCATACCTATCAAAAAACAAAGCTGGTGATTGCATTGAACTTTCTAGATTCTCTAAATGCTAAATGCAGATCATTTTTTACTTAAATTATGCATCAGCTACTTCAGTAATATTAGGTATTCGGCCAAAGATAAATAGATTTTTAAAAGGATGAAATAAATCATTAAATAAAAACAATAATGACAACAACAAAAACAGATGGGACCAAGTATTATACCATCTGAATATTCAGAGAAGAAAATATTTCAAAAATACAGTTTCCTGTTCTCAGAATATTGATAAACCCATTCTCATAGCAATTATTGCAACTTAATTGGCTTAGGCAGTTATTCATTACATCTCCAGTAGTTTTTATAATTGTGTTGAATGTGATCATATTTTTAGTAAAGAAGTAGGCTGAATGATGAGGCAGAAATCTAAAGTATTATTCCTTTGAGACCTGTCATGTCATCTTTCTACGCATATCTCCAGAGAGGCAGCATGAAACATACAAACATCTATTATCAATCAAAAATGTTTGCCATATGGCCTGTAATGTTCCTGTCCTTAACACTGTCACTTAGTAGCAAGCCAAGATGTGTGGCTGTTCAACCAGGCTGCTACATAGCTCTGTAGGCTGAGATGCTTCTTTCTTCCTAGGTTCTCTCCACCTATTGATTCTGGAAAGATCCCCCCAGCAGCAGCAGTCATGGAGCTGCTGGCTGCCAGCCTGGTGCAGCATGCACTCCATGAACAGGACTTGCCTTCTTCTGGGGTGTTGGTTGTGGAGAACATGCCCACCCCTCTCATTCTGTCCAAGGTGACACTGCCACCGTGAATCATCCCAAAATGCATGCATTTGTTGTGTGGGAGACACACACAACACAAAGAGGAATTCCTCCAGAGTATCCAGAGGATCTTCTGCCTCAACTTTTATTCAATTGCATTTTGGGGAAAAAATAAACAAAGAAAAACAGATTAATTGCTCTGAGAAAAAATGGTGAATAGTTCAAGGGACTGACCAAAAAAAGCAGGTGAAAAGAAAGAAAAAAAAAAGGAAAAGGAAAAGGAAAAGGAAAAGGAAAAGGAAAAGGAAAAGGAAAAGGAAAAGGAAAAGGAAAAGGAAAAGGAAAAGGAAAAGGAAAAGGAAAAGGAAAAGGAAAAGGAAAAGGAAAAGGAAAAGGAAAAGGAAAAGGAAAAGGAAAAGGAAAAGGAAAAGGAAAAGGAAAAGGAAAAGGAAAAGGAAAAGGAAAAGGAAAAGGAAAAGGAAAAGGAAAAGAAAAGAAAAGAAAAAAGAAAAAGAAAAAGAAAAAGAAAAAGAAAAAGAAAAAGAAAAAGAAAAAGAAAAAGAAAAAGAAAAAGAAAAAGAAAAAGAAAAAGAAAAAGAAAAAGAAAAAGAAAAAGAAAAAGAAAAAGAAAAAGAAAAAGAAAAAGAAAAAGAAAAAGAAAAAGAAAAAGAAAAAGAAAAAGAAAAAGAAAAAGAAAAAGAAAAAGAAAAAGAAAAGAAAAAGAAAAAGAAAAAGAAAAAGAAAAGAAAAAGAAAAAAGAAAAAGAGCCTTCTTGTATGAGAAGGAAGTCATAAGGTTTCTCAGAGGTTTGTGAAAAGAAAAACAGGGACATGGATTAGGGTTAAACAAATTCATTTGTGATCTGTGCAAGCAATTTAGCTCCCTTGTTTAGAGGTACCTTCTTATTACAGCTGCAGTGTGTAGCATAGATGAAGCATAGGTAAAGCCACAGTACCTGGAGTGGGGGAAATGGACACGGAGAGTCCTTGACTACCACTACAGCAGATTAAAAGGAGACTTATGTCACCTTTTCTGTGTATACTCTTTATTAATCCAGGCATTACACTTTTCATAGAATCATAGAATCATAGAAACACAAGGTTAGAAAGGACCTACAAGATCATCTAGTCCAACTGTCCTCCTATCACCAATACTACCAACTAAGCTACTAATTCATACCTCGTAGCACCTTGTCCAGGTGCTTCTTGAACACCATGAGGGATGGTGACTCCACCACCTCCCTGGGCAGGCCGTTCCAGTGCCTGACCACTCTTTGAGAGAAAAAGTTTTTCCTGATATCTAATCTAAATCTCCCCAGTCACAACCCATGGCCATTTCCTCAAGTCCTATCATTAGTTATCTGAGAGAAGAGGCCGATCCCCTCGTCATCACAACCTCCCTTCAGGAAGTTGTAAGTACAATGAAGTCTCCCCTGAGCCTCCTCTTTTCCAGACTAAACAACCCCAGTTTCCTCAGCCTCTCCTCATAAGGCTTGTGTTCCAGACCCCTCACCAGTTTTGTTGCCCTTCTCTGGACACGCTCCAGGGCCTTGATGTCCTTCTTGTAGTGAGGGGCCCAAAACTGAACACAGTACTAGAGGTGCGGCCTCACCAAAGGCATGAGAAAAAATAAGACCATGAAAAAAATAAAACTAAAAATAAATTCTCCTCGTGATGTATAATCATCTCCACTGGTAGAGTTGAAAAAATGGTTCCTATGGCTCCTTTTGGACTATATATTTACCACTCAATCATATGATAAAGAATCTAAAACCAGCATCTCCCACACTTTCTCACTTTCTCTTAAGTTAACAGATCAAGCAACCTTGATTTCTTGAGAAAGCACAAAAGGGTGATCAGTGTGGTATGGTCTTTTTTTTTTTTTGGGGGGGGGGGGCTGGGGGGAGTTGCACTTTGATGTGCAGACATGCAGTCCACGTTGGCATTTTAGATATGTTAATTATTTTATAAGGAAATGTTTTTCTTTCAATATCATGAAACTAACATTTTCAGGAAGATCCAATAGGAACTGGAGAGTTCATTCTCTTCCTTTCTGGGCAGTCACCCAATTATTCAAGCCAAAAGAAAAGAGGATACTACACTTACAAGCAAATCTCTCTGGGAAACCTGATGTTTAGATGTCAGTTGCAAAGGGTTTTCCACCTTCCTCCAGAGCAGCTTATAAAGAGTACACACTTTCAAGATAAGTGGAAAAATAAAATGGGCCATCAACACAGTGAAAATATTTTCTTTACTAAAAACAAACAAACAAACAAAACGAAAAAGTAAAATAAATAATAATAATTAAAAAAAACACTATTAAAACATGACGGAAAAGTTGAGTTTTATCCCCTTTATCAGCTAACAAAGGGGAGAGGTTGGAAGATGAAAATTTTCCTCAGCAATCTGAGAACAGATAAACTTCCCTGCACAACCTCTTTAATCTCTTGTAACCTTTCATAGGTGAGCCCTTTCTTCCAGTCCCACCTCTGCCCCATGGAAGATATTGCCATAAATCCACCTTTCTCCCTGCAAGCCTTGTATAGTTTCAGCTACTATTCCTTTAAAGCCCCACAGAAGTGCATGGACAGATTTTATTTGTAGCTATGTGATATCCTGTCACTTAAGATGATATTTCATAGGAGCAGGATGCTAGAGGTGGTGAACAGTGATGTAAGATGATAATTCTGCCCATTTAGGCTAAGAAATTGTGGCCATTGATACAATGATACATTGATACGATGGCCAAATAACTCACCACCTTAATTTATTTACTATTAGAAGAGAACTAGAAACTCACAAACGCAAACTTATATCAAACATTGAGGTTTATCTAGGTATTTGTTGATTCAGTTATCTATACAGTTATACAAAAGGTATGAAAAAATAGCTGGGATCTGTAATCAGTGAAGTCAGAACAGCTGTTATGGCAACTGGAGAGGTATGCAAAGTGGATGAGTGAAAGCATGAATGGTATTGGGAAAGAAAAATAATGGGTTTTAATAATTAAAGGGACATGTGAAGAGCAGGACAGGATAGGGAGGGAGATTGTTCATGGCCTATTGATAATATATGCCATACGAAGGATTTAGATATAGGTTAATTCAAACCCATATCTACTTTGCTTATCAGGATGGTCCCTAAAGGTCCAAACCAAAATCTTTATAAATCAATGGAAGAACTGCCACAGACTTTATAGGTACTAGGTCCAATGGTGAGGGCCATGAGGGCCATGAAGCAATCCACAGCAACATTCATATGATGAAAAAAAAAAAAAAAAAAAAAAGAAAATGAGATTCTTAGGTACTTTGGTAATTGGTGGTAGTTTACTCCAAAAGAAAAGCAGAGGCTGAGCCAAGTAATACTTTGAACTCTGAATCTGAGGATCAAGCTCTTGAGAGGTTAGACCCTGCTGTTTCCTAGGAGCTGAGCTCTCTCCTGCTTGAATAGGACGTAACAATGTGATATTTTCATACAACTTCTTCACAGTCTTCTTATCCATACTTTTTTAAACAAAGTTTCTTCCGTCTCTCCTCACACCTGAAGTATTAAAAAAAAAAAAAAAAAAAAGTAGCTTATTGTAATTTTCACTTTATCATGCGTTTATTGTTCCCAACAGGGAGCTGAGTGTTCTATATTGTAACTTTGATAGTTACTGACTCTTTATTTTTCTATGATATTAATTACAATTGTAATGCTTTGATGATGAATATTTATTATATACAGAGTAGTGCTGTTTCATTAGGGAGAGGAATGAATGAGGTTTCTTATAAATATCTACCTAGTTGTTAACACACTTTCATAGGAACTGTACTTAATTCCCAGCTGCAAATCAGTCACACAAGGAATTTGAGGGACATATATTGGACATTTCTTCCTTCTGTAAGTTCCTCAAAGGTAAAGACACCTTTCCTGTCATCAGCATGGTAAGCACATCTCTAAGTGACAGAAATGTAGTGGAATTTAAAGCCAGGTATATTGGTGCCTATGGGCTTGAGGCAGCTCCTCAAGGCTTTTGAGCATGTATGTTTAGACTTATTGGTAGTTAGGTGTTTAAGCATCTTGATGGATTTAGCCCTTAATCATCGAGCTAACGTTTACCTGGCACAATGCACTGTCTTACAAGGATATTAACTCCAAGGAAAGTTTAGAACCAGAATCGGAACTGCACCCTTAATAATGCATTTATGTTGTATCTCCTCCAGGTAAGACTTTACAAATAGTAGTGTTAGTCTAGCAACTCTAGTATGCTGTCCAACAAGAATCTATTTAGGATCTTATTTATTTTGATTCTGTGAAATTTGGGTGATACAAAAAAAGTATGACTGGTTCAGAATCAATTCAGAACTGAGGTCAAATGGACCTCTGGAAGAAGGATGTGGAAAGTGCCTTTTTGTAACATGAAGAAAAAATTGTTTCTGTGCAATTTTATTGTTATAAATTGCAGATTTATTTTATGGGTTGCATTGTTGGAAATAACACGGGTGTTTAGATGTCTTCACAGTTCAAATCCACACTAACTATGGAATTAAAGTAAATACATTTGAATACACGGCCCTGATTCATTACAATTTTATGCCTATAAATGGAAGCTACCTCCACATCTTGTAAAGAGCCCCCACAGCTATATGCTAGGGGTCCTCCAGGAAGATACGGGCGTAAATAGATGGTGGAACTTTCCAGCATAGCCTTTCTTGCACCACATGGCCTTTCTCAGGGGATATTACATCTTGATTTGGTGATGTTCTTCTGTCATGTATGGCACAATGAGTTCAATGGTGTTTTTGCAAATGCTGAAGTCAGCGTATTTCTTCCTTTAATTCAGGAATATATGTTTCTGCAGCTTTGGTTCAGTACTGAGTCTATGCGGCAAGGTTTTGGTAGCAGGGGGGCTGCAAGGCTGGCCTCTGTGAGCAGAGCCTAGCAGCTGCCCCATGTCAGATCAGAGCCAGCTCCAGCCCCTCCAAAAGGGACCCACCACTGGCCAGAGCCAAGCCAGTGAGAGACGGTGGTTGGGCCTCTGGGAAAACAGATTGAAGAAAGGGGGAAACAACTGCTAGGCAACAGCAGCTGGGAGAGAGGAGCGAGAAAATGTGAGAGAAGCAGCCCTGCAGGCCCCATGGTCAGTGTAGCAGGAGGGCAGGAGGTGCTCCAGGCACGCAGCAGCAGTTCCCCTGCGGCCTGTGGAGAGGCCCCTGGTGGAGCAGGCTGTCCCCCTGCAGCCCATGGGTCCCACACGGAGCAGATCTCCACGCTGCAGCCCGTGGAGGAGCCCCCGGTGGAGCAGGTGGATGTGGCCTGGAGGAGGCTGCGGCCCATGGAGAGCCCCCGCAGGAGCAGGCCCCGGGCTGGAGCTGCAGCCCGTGGAGAGGAGCCCACGCAGGAGCAGGGGGTCTGGGGGGAGCTGCCGCCCGTGGGGGACCCGTGCTGGAGCATTTTGCTCCTGGGGGATGGACCCCATGATACAGAGCCATGTGGGAGCAGATCTTGAAGAGCTGCTGCCTGTGGGCAGCCCCCCCAGGCTCAGTTCAGGAAGGACGGCATCCCGTGGGAGGGACCCCACGTGGAGCAGGGGCACAGAATGACCATGAAGGAGCAGCGGAGATGAAGCATCAGGGACTGACCGCAGCCCCCATTCCCCATTCCCCTGAGCTGCTTGCGGGGAGGAGGTGGAAGAGGGTAAATGGGGGGAAGGTGTTTTGAGTTTGCTTTGAGTTTCTCACTGTTCTAGTCTACTAGTAATAGGCAATAAATTATATTAATCTCCCTATGCTGAGTCTGTTTTGCCCATGACAATAACTGGTGGGAGATCTCCCTGTCCTTATCTCAATCCTTGAGCCCTTTCCATTGTATTTTCTTCCCCTTTTCCTTTGAGGAGGGGGAGTGAGAGAGTGGTTGTGGTGGGGTTCAGCTGCATAGCAAGGTAAAACCACCACATGTTCCGTTGTCCAGTATGTGATTTACATGGTCTTTTTAACCACAAAATTTTCCAAGTAAGAACTAGATAAAGGTGGACATCCTGTAAATTTTAGTTATAATGCAGTTCTTTCCTATGATCTCTAATTTAGGAGGACACTTCAGAGCCAATATCAAATCAACCCACACAACTTAATTGTGACGGTGTGCTTCAACCCTCTCAACACCCCCTGCCCTCACCCACCACTTCCTGCTTTTGTTCTGTACGTTGCTTTGCTCAAACAGTGGCCATTGCACCCAAGATCTTGCTCAGACAGGTAACAACCATGATATCGGCTAAAGCTGGGTGCTGGAGAAACTGACAAGACAAACATCTTGCTCAGCAACTGAGGGCCAGCGGAGCATGCACCAAAAAAACAGTATGACTATTAGTCCATCATCTTACCCCATAAATAGTGAGCAGGCCAAGAACCCCTGGAGCTCTTCTGCACAGCCCCTGGATGAACAACAGGATCTCCCCTTGAGTCAGAATGCCTCTCAAGGTCACGCCTGCTGCAGAAGTCCCATAATCCTCACAAGAGGTTCCTTGCAACAGATCCTCAGTAGGTGGTTAATAGCTCTGTGAGCTTCACTAAGATTATATCTCAGATTGATTGTGCACGTACAATCCTTAAACATAAACCATTGACCAAGTCTGGGACTAGGAGTGGATTCAACTGCTCCTAGGCTCCTTTCTTCTTCCGTATGAGGAGTTCAAAAAGCAAAGGGGTCCACTCTGAACCTTGTGACTCAGCTGCAGGGTCTCCCTGACACATCTGACTTACCTCGTCCTCTATGCAGTAAATAATCAAGTGTACCTTGCCATCTCAAATCTTGTTAAGTCATTGTCTTATTTACAATTAAGCTTTGTTAGATCAGTACATTATATCAATGAATATATTGTTGCTTCTCTCTTATGAATGAAGTATATAATTTCATCTGTGACATTAACAGAAGTGTAATACTGCTTTTCTATGAGTTCGGAAGCTCAGCAGTGAAAGGAGAGGTAGGCAGAATTTAGTCCTAATTTAGGTGTTATAAATACATGAAACAGGTTACTTAATCTGCTTTATGTACCTCAAAACTCATGTTGAAATTGTTATGTAGAAAATAATCAAGTAACTTGTTGAAGAACCATGTCAGGACATGGAATAAATCCTAGTCCACCCAAGTGCTAGTTCTGTAACTTAAATTAGAGCACATATTTCCCTCTGATACAGGCCAGCAGTGAGCACAAATAGAAGGATATTTTGATGTTCAAGGTTATAGATTTACTCGGATTTGAATTTCCAGTAAATGTATCAGGTCAAGGGATTTCACATCCAGCACTCCGTTTGACCTGTCTTTGATGGTGGCCAAAAGTGATGGTTGTAAAAGGACTTGCATGACAGAAATTCACTGTGCTATTCAAATTTCCCATGGACAAATATCTTTTTCACAGTTACAACAGGTGGTGTCGGTAGTTTTGACAGATGCATCAAAGATTTAATGATATAGAAGTTACACCATTGTGGTGTTCTGATGTGCTGGCTAATGAGAAATCTCTGTTGGAGCTTGAAACTAAGTGAGTCTTTAACAGGCAAAGCAACAAACAGAGAGCTTGAAAGGGAGAGTGAAAGAAACATGTCTGCTCTCCGTTTTTGCTAATAAAAGCTCTGACTCACTAGCAAAACTGTTCTAATAAAACACTGTACAGGGGTGACACATCACAGAAAGCTCTAAGAACTGAATCTCTTTACAGTTAATCTCTTCGCCAGAGTGGTAGCATGGTAAATTTTGGGTAGTCCTTGGATATTCTGTACTATGGACAAGCTTAGTCCATACATGTTTAAACACCAGTTTAGATCATCTTCATGGAGCTGCTCTGTTACAAATTGCCTAACGATGTAACCATGAAAATTAAGTTTTCTTAGACATGAAAATGGAAAAACAAAAGCTTGGGGCTCCAAAAATGTTAGTGCTTTGTAAAAACATTTATATTTATCTTTATGAGCAAACCAGAAGAAAATATTAATTTAGTAATTTTCAAAAATGTTTAATATTTTACTTTTTTTCTTGTGAAACTAACCACAGGATAGTATTAAATACATTATATGGATTAACGATCAAGCTACTAACAAGCTGAGTGTACAATCCTGAATTTCTTGTCTGAGTGTGTGTGTGTGTGTGTGTATTTGGCTTATAAATTTTCTGTTTTGGAATAAAACTTGAAAAAGTATTTCCCTGAAAAGAAGCTGAAACAGTCCATCCCATAAACAGAAAAAGATTAACTGATTACCTGAAACCTCTGGTCTCTGTTCATTTCATGAATGAACTCTTACACTTAGGAGGTGCAAATACATCTGACTAAAATTATCTAAATAATTTCTCTAAAACTTACATTCATTATCAAAAAAAAATTTAAAGACAAAAGTATCAAAGCTTAATATCCATGATGGCAAAGTATGTTGTTTGATTCAGATTTTTTTTCCTTATTTGTTAAGTACAAGTGTTTTATGGAAAAAACAATATTCTCAATGGTTGGTAGACTTTTTATGCCTTCTTTGTGCCTATAAAACACTATTACTTACAGTCCTCCATCCAGCCCATTGGAGTTTACCAGCATACAAGAACTGCACCTAAGCAGAGCTCAGCCTATGTGCTGGTGTATTAAACATTGATGCGGTGTATCAGGCCGTTTGTAGCTTATTACATAGCCATTTACAGTCATTAGTAAGGATTTCTAGTGCCTTTACCTTTGTCCACAGTCATCTTGATCCCATATAACAACTCCTGTAGCAGACCAAAAACCATCCTGACACTGGTACTGCAAGACATGAACTGTCTATGGTGACTGGCAAATCAAGGGAAGTGATGGACTCACTAAAGTATGTGCTTAGGAGTAGTCTGTGTTGCATACTGGATCTGTCTGATCTGTCTCGTCTACAACATGCTCTGGGTCCTGGGCGCTGCAGGATTGTCCTGAAGCATTGGGCAGCAAGCATTTAAAGGCTGATTAGCCCAAATAAAAAATTACAGATCTCTGAGATGACTATGGCAGAATTTGACTTGCCAATTTTAAACTGTGTCACAGGTCTGTAAGCATTTGGCCACTTACCAAAGGGTGAATTACTACCTAGTTCAAGAAGATGGCTGGATGATGATGATGATGGCTGGATGGATGGCTGGAGATTGGGCTGCACTCATATATAGTTCATTGGCTACCAGGAACTTGGTCATAACCTTAATGGCATTATAGCTGCGTTAGCTATCCCTCCTGCACTACCTCGTCTTCTGGAACAAAAAGACCAAGTCATATACCCAGGTCACCTTATACTGTCTGCCGCAAAAATAAATAGATAGATAGATAGATAGATAGATGGATAGATATAGGCTGAGGAGCTGAGGACAGCCAAAACCAAATGCTGGATTAAACCAAAAAAAAAGAAAAAAAAGCAAAATAGAAAACCAGACGAAAAAGCTAAAAAAACTTTGGAGATGCTTTGATTAAGAATATCAGAACATTTTAAAGGTAGAGATTTTAAAGTTTAAGGCTTGATGTTGAGGAAAGAAAATACATGTAGTTATTGGCAAGAGCAGAAGTTGCAAGAACATTTCACCCCTGCTAGTTAAAACTGACCACAGTTTTAGTGTAAAGTTAAGGTAAAAAAAAAATAAGCTAAATATTAGAAATAATTGGCACAGAGGCTGATTTACAAATCAATTTCGTATACCAGGCAACTTTGTATTAAAAGCACTTCATACTGAGAATTAGATGATGAAGGAAGGATTCTGCACTGAGGATGTACTTGTCTAGCATTGAATTCTGTATCTTCAGGTGTACTGAGACTTCTTTGCAACTTAGCATCTGAGGCTTGGGCAACAGTTATCCCTAGCAAGTTAATGTAAATTAAAAAAAATAAATAAATCTGTATTGTGATTATATTTCTGGTCATTTTACATAAATTTGCCTTTCCTGTTTAATTCAATAACAATAAAAATGTAAGCTTTCCACTCTCTCACACAAATGTTGTCTTGTAGTCTTTTTCCCACAGGTCTGCCTGTGTCCTGACCTCAAGTTCCACCTTTGTGAAGAAAACATTGCAAATCTTTATTCTGGCTGGAGTTAACAGAATGTTTTGCCACGATGACTCAACAGAAACTGCCTTATTCATACATATTTTATGTTCTGGATAGGAGGATATCTCAAAAAAAGCAGCTCAGCTTCTATAAAAAGTGTTTGAGGACCTAATTTTCCTGGTTTATGTCAATAGAATTTCAGTTGCATGCAACACAAATAACACCATGGTGAATCAGTCTTTTAGACAACTATCCAGATAGAGCAGCTAGAGTCTCTTCAATTTTCAAATCTTTTGATTATCAGCACACTGTAAGACTGAAGATTTGTATTGTTTCCAATGCCTTACACAGACACACACACACACACACAATAAATAAAAAAGAGAGGGAAAAATAAAAATAAATAAAAATAAAAACAAAAAAGCTGCAAAGCACAGATGCACTGACGCACTGCTTTAACGTTTTGAATATGTGATGTTTTACTTCACAGTGATGTCTTCCACAGGCTTATATAGTGTATAAGAGAAGTAAGCAGCCAGTCAAAACAAAAGACCAGCTCTCCAAGTAATGAGAATTATCTGTAAGAGGCAAAGTAGATATTTTTCCTCTTTTTTTAGCTGAAGGATAGCCTAAGATTTTAGGGAAAAAAATAATAGGCTATCTTTCATTCTAATCCTGACAGTAATGGAACAGAAGAGGGTAAATAACATGCTTAGCTTTGTAAGTAGAAGTAGCGTTCCCCTTTCCTTCAAGACATAAATTCCACTCTTTCATTTACAAATATTTCATAGTAAAAATACTGATCATTATGCAAGCATTAGGAGTATTACTGTACACTGTAATGAAGAATTAATTAGTAAGGTAGGCATCTCTACCTGCAGGCAGACACTGATAGGAATATGTGGCTGGCTCCTACCTATACCTTTCTGCAGGCACCGATATGGTAAGAGCTAGATTAAATGTTGAATGTTTTTCTCTTGCTTGTTTTCCTTCATGTGGCTCGCTTAGTTTCTTTATTGCATGGTAGTAAATGGGTGTATAAGTGGGATTTATTTTTTTCTTTTTATTTTCAAATGTTTTTACTTTTTGAGTGTCTTTCAGGCACAAGTGACTGAACAAAGACTGAGTAACGCTGAACTAGAGAACGCTGAGAAGCTAAGGGGAATGAGGTTCTGTTTTCTTTCGAAATGCATAAGGAGCGCTGAAATTCTGATATCTATCTCATTCTTGATAAAAATTGCCATAGTCACCAGAAATGGTACGTATATGGTAGAGCAATCATGTGAAGCCAAAAAGTGACAACCTTCTTCCCTGGAGTGAATCGAGGATAACAACTAGAAATTATAACAAGTTTTTGATGCTAGTTGTGGAATTTCCAGACATCACCTGGAAAGAAAACCTGACACAGAAAAGCAGGCAAGAGGACAGAGGAAGGCAAGCATAGCCTAAACTCTTGTTAAACTGAATTGGCTTGTAGAGGGTTGCAGTCTATCCATCAGCCAAACACTCAATCGTGAATTTGAATGAGGCAAAATTCTGTAGCCAACCATTTCACTGAAATGCCAAAACCAGCACTTCGCTGAAACATATATGAAGAGATTTTTGTTTTTCTAGTTGCATTCCAGCGTGACAGGCCAGCTGTTCTTATGTATACAGGGTGTATTGCCACAGAGAAGTGGTTATAAGGTAATATTTTTGAGGCAATCAGAAGAATGGTACCTCTATGAAATTTCAAATGTGAAATTTAAGATATAGCAATTTTTAGCTGGCCTGAAAATGACGAGAAATGGAAATGCTTTCATCAATCAGGCTTAAATGCATGTAAAAATTATTTATGATATGTTTACCAACAGATAAATTACCCAGTGGTGAAATGCAGAATTTGTTTAACAGGCAAACCTTGCTTTAGCATCAGAGTCAAAATACATTTAGGACTGCATCTGGACCTTGAATTGATTCAATCATGGAAAAAAAAATGGTTTTGGAAAAGCAATCGATTACCTGTTCTGTGACAGAGAAAATATTGCCACAATATTTAACATGATCTTGCATTAAGAAGCTTTTAATTTTAACACAGTGAAATAATTGCCATTAAACACAAGAGTTTATGTCACTATCTAAGCAATTCTGCCAAAACTTGTAAAAACACATGCATTTGGGAAACACGGGGTCAAAAAAACCCTCTCTGCCTGAATTCTCATTACAGCCCATTGCTCCCCCTTACTGCTATTAGCCTTTCATAATGTAAAACATTTCTTCATTTCCAACAGATAATACTTTCAGTCGAAAGGTAATTTTTGAAGTCTATTACTTGCATTCTTAGTGAAGAGTACAATGTAGCATTTTGTTCTAATATGCCATTGAAATTGTTTGAGTAGACACACCATGGAATCAAATACGAAATGTCAAAATGGTTTCCATTAACTATGCACATTTGCACTGCTTCAGTTAATGGGCATGTTTTTGTTCTTCTCCTTCATCTTTGCGTCTATAAGATGAAATGATTCAGTTAATGTAACTGAAAAGTACATTGAAAAGGTAGAGCAAATTACAAAAGCATCAAACCACAATTCCACCCACATACTTTATTTTATAATGAAGTTTAATAATGACTAAAATTGTCTTTAGATTTAAACATCAGTCATTTCTGCAATTGTGGTTAATGTGAAAATCTCACCCACAGTAATGTTTTAGGAAAACACGGTAGAAATTGTACATTATATTTTATTCTGAGATGTCATAATGAAATCTTAACTAGATATCATTGAAATATATAGTATGTTAAAAGTAATTTGCCACTACGGGCAGGACTGAAACAGGGACTATGTCCCCGTCAGCATGATAACAGGTAGGGAGAGTTCTTTTTATATTATAAAACCTCTATTGTGCTTCACTACCATTATGGTGAGAGAGTCTTTGATATTAGGTATCATATAAAATACTGTTATAATATCTAAATGACTTGTTTTGTACTGATAGTGCCATAAAACACAGAGTGTTTTATGAGAGTGAACATCAATGAGAATATTATTTTCTCTGAAGGACACAAAATGGATTCATCTTCATTTTGAACACAGAAGTCTCTTAAATCAATAAGATATTTTTGAATGGTTGCCTTTCCTCCCCATGCCTTGCGAGGCTGCAGTGTGTACCAAAGCCATTGCCATGAGTGGGCCATGATGAGGAGCAAAATCCCCGCAGCAAGGGAGGTCACTGGGCTGCCTCAGCTCCCAAGATGTGAGCAGCAGCAGAAACTGGCTTCGTGATTCCACAGGCTCCTCCTGCAAAGAGCAGAATGGGGAGGAGAAGTGTCCTCAAAGCTGTGTGCCTGGTTCAGAGGGGACTCAACATTGTCCTGCTCTGCCTGAACGATTTTTTTGATGTTGAAATTTAATTTGGATCAAAGTTGGATTAACTGCTATGGAAACCGTAGTTAAGCCATTCTTAAAAGAAAAGAAAAGAAAGAAAAAGAAAAGAAGTCGTATATTCTGCATATTGAGGTTCCCTTAGTGCCTGAACGAATGACCTCTCCCCACAGCTAAGGGAGCCCCGCCACTCCCTGGGGCTCACCTGCGCTGCCAGGTCCCGCGGCTCTCACGTCTCGGTTTTCCCTCCGTGGCGACATTTTGAGGACGCTGCTGGCAGTGGTCAGCAGATGGCAGTATCATTTCATCCTCCCCTTTCCCCCCACAGGAGCCGCAGATTAAAAAATTAGGTTGAGTTGTCCCACGGTGGAGCGCGTGGCATGCTAGGCAGCAGGCTTGGAAAGAGCATCCTGGTGTGTCCTCCTGTCCTCCTACCAGGAAAGTCTTAAAAACAATGTTATGTGGCCTAGATAGCAATACATAACTCGGACTTTCAACTGTAGATGCCTCTTACACACAGGGAAGGCTCTTTCTTTAGAAAAAGAAAAAAAAAGTGTTTGTGCTTTTCTAGGTATAAATTCAGATACAGTTAGTCTCACAGCTAAGCTAGAGAATAGTCAGGTTTTTCCAAGGCTGAGAAATTGCTGCTTCCACTAAATTTGATGGGCAATGTGCTGCTAAATATCAGAAAAAGACTAAATAATTTATTCAAGCTTGATTTATTTACAGTATATATTACTCCTGCAGAACATAACTTTCTGTAGACCCCTGTACACCTGAATTGTGGATGACCTAAGGAACCGCACACTTGATTATCTTGCCAGCTGTCTGCTCAGACTAAGTCCCAAAGCTCTTCAGGTCCAAGCTTCTTACAATGGGCTTTTTCTCTTTTCCAGTAGTCTGTATGGTTAACTTCCTCACTAAATTACAGCGTACATGGTTTAGATATCCATAAACACCAGGTGAGTCACTCAGTGTCTGGGATGATGCTGCAGTATCCTCTGGGGCCACTTGGCAGCCCAAAATGTGTGCTCTCCACTGCTAGACATGGGGCCACAACCTGCAGTTATTTTGTAACCCCTTCCTTTCTGCTGCTGCTTCAGTGCAGTTGCAGAAGTCTGCAAGCAGAAATAACACCAAGGTTCTTTCTGTATGTGCCGAACTTACATCAGGTTTAAAATCCCCTGTTCATTCACTCACGTGTCAGATTTAATGTCTAGGGCTGCGAAAGCAAAGTAAAAAGACAAGCAATCAGATGGTTTGTAATCCTCCGTATGTGACTACTGCAATGCCTTCACTGTGCAGATACAAGGAGATCACCTGCTGCCAGTGATACTG